>NW_027498138.1:0-97104 GCF_021521415.1 Bidens hawaiensis
GCGGTGGAGGTGGTGGGGGCGACGACGACGGCCAGGTGATGGTAGTGGTGTTTAGAAAGTATGGTGGATGAGGAATGAAATAAAAAAAAGGAGGGTGGAAATAAATGATTTTGATTGAATGGGATTCCATATGTAATGAATGATTCCATTCCAGCAACCAAACATCACTTTTTTCATTCTCACACAATGAATCTATCCATTCCCCCTGTCATTCATACATACTAAACGTTACCTAACCGTTTTTATAACTTTTATGAAAATGGAATGGACTGCCTAGAAGTCTTCATACAATCTAGAACTTTTGTCATATCAAAATGCATCAAGAAAGTCTTTGAAACTTCTAGAATCTTAAAAATTTAAATGAGACGAAATTTAGACTGTGACCCCTCAAGTTTTGAAAACATTCATTCACTATCAATTTAAGCATCCTGAGAAATTGAACACATGCATTCACAATCATACATGAAGAATTAAACATCTTGATTTGGCAAAAATTTACGTGTTTCAAATTTTGAAAACTTATGCATATATTTTTTATGCTTATGGTGTTGTTTTTAATCCGTGAGTCCATGGCACCAAGTACCAACTAGTATTAAAAATCTATTTGCTTTTTAGGAAACAAATATAAATAGAAGTGATGTCTCATTTTAGGGTTACGAGATGTTAGTAAAAAAAATATAAAAAAGGATATTTCGAATGGGTTGAATAATTTATAAGGTGATATCCGGTTTGAGCACTTGAAAAGTATATACTTTTTTTACCCGAATCATATATGTTAATCATTGAATGATAAAATTATATATAAACTAAAATAGTTGGGAAATATACTTGATAATCTTAACGAGTAAATTTTTAACAAATGAATGTACCCAATATCCGACGATTAATGAGTACTCACATAAAATACCTTACTAGTGTTTTTTTTAATAGCAAATTCTTTTTTGTCTAAAATTTTTTAAATTTTGTATTTTTATGGATTTGAACCCACTATCTCACCTTTGTGAGTGATGTCATCATACCACTAAATCAAAAGATCATGGGTTAAACACTATTCACAATCAAATTATTTAAAAGCTAATTAATCTTTTTTTTTCAAACTACAAACTTAAGGATAATTAGTTGTTTATTTCACATTAAAATTAATATTTAAAAGTTATCTTTTTTTCCAAACACTATTCATAATGAAATTATTTAAAAGCTAATTAATCTTTTTTTTTTTGTTCAAACTATAAACTTTTAAGCACTATTCTCAAATAAAAGGATAATTAGTTGTTTATTTCACATTAAAGTTAAGGTTAAGTTATTCTACAAATGACAACAATAATGAGAAGTGTGAGAAACCATAGTTGATTGACATGTGTCAAGTGGGAACCAAAGGTAAAAGGGTATAAAAGTAATACTATATATTTTCTCTCTCTCCACATGCAAGTCACATGTCAATTTTCTCATCATTTTAAAGCGTCCATAACTTTTTCATACAACATTATTTTTTAAAAAAAATTTCACCATAATAACAACGTTTTTTTATCTTTAATATGAGTATCACTTTGTTATATGAAAATTTTAAAAAAATTACGTCATTGTGTTATTGTCTCTTTTCGTCATTGTGTCTTTTCGTCGTTGTGTCTTTCTGTTTATTATTGTGTTTTTTTCGTCATTGTGTCTTTCAAATCATCATTGTGTTTTTTTTAAATGCTAGTAAGGCTGAGGGGTGTGGGGGGCGCGAGAGGGGGCGCGAGTGGGGGCGCCAGCCAATAATATTGTGACGTGTGGCAGAGAGAGAAACTTGATAAGATGGGTGTTGGTAGTGGTGCTCGCGCCCCGGGACATGGTGTGGAGGGGCGCGAGAGGGGGCGCGAGCGGTTTTTTTTTTTTATTTTTTTATAAATGTATTAAAAAAACGAATTATTATAAAAACTCGTAAATCATCAATGTGTCTTCTTTCTTCTCAAATCAATTCAACCCAATGGCTCTCACATCTAAACTCCACCCATCTCCATATCCAGTTACCCATTTCAAAAACCCCAAATTCCATCAATTTCACATCATCTTCACACTCTCCCTTCACCGAGAAACACTCAATCGAACGCTACCAACGCGACAACTGGGTCTTCAAAAACGAATCCGGTCAAAACCCATTACCCAATGAATCCAATTTCTTTCTTTTTTTTAATAAACAAAAAAATTCGGCTGCCGGAATTTTTTACAGGCTGCCGGAATTTTTTTTTTTTAATAAACAAAGAGCCCAACGGCTCTATTTACGCATTCCCATGCCGTTCACGAGCGCTACACCCCTGGCGCCTGCCTCTTTTTTCCGCGCTCGCGCCCCTCTCGCGCCCCTCTCGCGCCTCGGTGGTGTGGTGCTCGCGCCCAGGGGCGCGAGCGGCTGTCCTCTTGCGCCCTTTCTCACGCTCCACACCCCTCAGCCTAATACGGTTGTGTAATAATAATACGTAAATATAATGATAAAATAACAACAAATTATCTAATACACAAAACACAATGATGAATACATATTACACAATTTCATGAAACGTAATACACAATAATAAACACATATAACACAATGACCAGAAACGTAAAACACAATGGTAAATGCATATAACACAATGACCTGAAACGTAAAACATAATGGAAACTACATATTACACAATGACATGAACGTAAATAACTAAAACACAATGATAAGTAGTAAGACAAATGATGAGCAGAAAGACACAATGACAAACAAAAAGATATAATGATGTAATCTTTATATTTAATATGAGTATCAATTGACAACACAATGACCAAAATCTTTAACACAACGCATAGAAAAACCCAATTAAAAATCATAATGAACAACCAATAACACAATATAAAAAACCCACTATTTTTTTTATTTTTATATAACAATATGGTATTCATATTAAAGATAAAAAACCACTTGTTATTATGGTGAAAAATTTTTAAAAAAATAATGTTTCATGAAAAAGTTATGAACGTTTTAAAATGGTGGTGGAATTGACATGTACCTTGCATGTGAAAAGAGAAAGCCAACAAAAGTGGGTTATTACCTTTATGCCCTCTTCATCAATTTATTTTCTTAAATTAATCTCTACCATTCAAATCTAAGATCAATAGATTAGATTGCTTCTCATCCTTCTCATTTTTATTGTCCTTTGTATTTTAACTTTACACTTAAAAGTTAATATTTAATTGTGTAGCTTCTATTCTCCACAAAATCCATTTCTCATTAAAAAAAAATAAAAACCCTAACTACCGACATTTGGTCTCCCAACTACTAAAATTCTCCCGATGGCTTGGAGCCTCTCACACAACCTTCATTATTGGCTCTATCAAGTACCACCATTTTCTACTCGCGGAGAGAGGTTAAAGAGATGATATCTAAATTCCTCTAATTCTATTTAATTATGTATTGTTGTGCCATTTGTATCAACTGCTCTAAAAACACCTTAATCATATCCAACACTTCTCTTAAGTACATCTATTTTTATTCTAATTTTAAAAACAGAAAAATAAACAATTAGACACATAAAAATAACTAAATATTTATTAAAATTAAAAAACACATGCATAATTCAAATAAAAACATCAATAATAGAAAAAAACATACATAAAAAAAATACTCATCCTTGTCTGAGTCAAGGTGCAAAATATTTAAAGACTGAAGATGAAGCCACAAAATCAAATTGAAGTCGGTAATGTACATTGCCATCCATTAACTCCGGAAGGACAGTAACATCAAGAATGGGCTTGAACGGAGGATCCCTTATGTATATCGTTGATATTGCGTATCTGTCGTCCTTTATGATCATGTTGTGCAACAAAGCGCACGCATATACAACTCTCCTAATCTTATCTACAATCCTAGCACACATAGGTCGATTAAGAATACCCATTCCCCCTTTAGGACACTGAAAGCTCGTTCCCCGTCTTTCCTTGTTGACCCTAAAGCCTTCTTGAACCTCTTTTCACTCGGCTCGATGAGATATGCAAACGTTTTCGCAAATGTCGACCAAGCAGGATAGATCCTATCAGTAAGATAGTTTTTTTTGCTTGTATAATCATCAAAGTACATGAAATGGATACTTAGGGGCGGTTCCATTCCTTTCGGTGAAATGTAGTGGGGATTGTTATAGAGCAGTGATGTTGTTCTTTAACCCGGGCGAAGCACAAAGCGCATGCCAAATCCATAAATCTTGTGAGGCAAGTGCTTTGACCATGATCGTAGAGTATTGATGATCACCTCTTTTATATTGGTCACGCAACTTCATGGGACACATTCTCTCTCTAAGTGAGATGCGTACCGTTAAGGCTGCACAACATCCTGGGAAGGTGATGCTTTTGTTCGTGTGCTTGAAGCGCAACGTCGTGGCTAGTCAACCTACGAAAGAACTCTCTGCCTATAATTCAATCATCGCATTACAAAAATATTCCAAACATTCACGGGAAGTCCTTTGGGACATACATAAATACTTATCGTATTCGTCTAGGTTACCGGTTGCTGCAAGTTGTTTAACGGCTGATATTATTTTTTGTAGCAACATAAAACTCTTTTTCATCCTCTCGTCCACGCCCTCTTGAATCCATTATATTTTTCTTCTATATCACCGACAATTTTTAAAAACAAACGTTTTGACATACGCTACCTTTGAAGAAAAATATCTTCGTTATATTTCGAGTTGTCGACAAAAAAAATTAAAAAATTAAAAAAATAAAAAATTTTTGCATGAGTATGATGACCTCGTTCACGATCACGTGGCATATATCTTTTTTTGGATGTCACTATGTCTTCCATCTTCAAGTTGGTCAATGACATTCTTGAAAAAAAAAATTTATATTCTGCTATTGTTTGAAAAGATTTCGTTGTCGTCAGCAATAAAATGAATGAACAACCCGAGCCCATCGACAGAGAAATTCATGCTGTAGAAAATATAAAATTTTGTGAAGAATGTGCTTGAGAAATGAAGATGATAACGTCGACTGTGTTTGAAATATATTACACGACATATGACGTATTTATTTATAGGGGGTATAACTTTTTTTATTATTAAATTCCGAGTTCCAACGACGATGTTAACCACCAATGGCTAGATTCACATCGAGTATTATAACCCGATTTCTCATTCAATTTCGACAAACAAGTGTGGCGATGATATTACAAAATCGACCATACTCGATTTGAGGTGCCTGATGGCGCCCCCCCCCCCCCCCATACTATCACTGATACGTTCAGTTCATATATTTGAAAAAAGAAATAATCAGTCTTTATAGATCTTTAATTTTTCAGTATGAAAAGACACTATAAAAAAAATTAAAATTAAAAATCTTTAAAATCACCTAAACATTTGTATATTTTGCTTAAATTGTAATAAAGAATAAATTATCAAACCACTTACTCCACTTCCTTTAAAATTTACCATTATATCTATCAAAAAATTCATATACAGCAAAGGCTTGTTTGATATTAGATAATGTAATAAGCAAGAGAATAAAATGAAAGAGAATGGAATAGACCATTATCATTTCATTGTTATGTTTGGTTAATCTTTGAAAATGAAATGTATCATTTCATTGTTATTGTGTTATTTGTTATGCGGAAAAAGATTTAAAAAACTGAAATGCAATTCATAAAACATGACAAAAGAATCTATTCTTCAAAATAATTTACCAATTTTCACAACATTATCTAATTACTATACATACTAAATTAAACATGTTTTGCTATTTATATAAACAAATATCAGTAGATCGAAATATAGAATGATATAAATAAATCACAATTGAATTAGAAGAAAATTTTATTAAGCATGTTTTATATTGCTACGTTGTGCTGTAAGAATTATAAAATAAATGTTCAAAGACAAAATAGAGAATCAACATGGAAACAAGGTAGGGGAAAAAGAGTGAATGGGAGAATTGGAAATAACTATTTTTAGAAGGAAAGCTATTCCTTAGAGCATTCTCCCCATACCTCAATCTTTTTAATTAAATTGAAAAATACTATATTTTTTCTCTCTTTTTTAATTAAATAATATTTTTTTTATACTTTAACAATCATTGTTTTCTCTCTTCACCCTATAATTATAAAAAATCACTATATTATCCCAAAATTTACATAAAATCACTACCTTTTCTCTCTCCACTCTACAATTTTCAATCACAACCACTCAAAACCCTACCATATAATTTACAAAGTCCTCTCACAAAATTTTAGGGGATCGAATGAGAATAGGGCTGTCACTTCTACCCGAAAAACCTCATACCCGAACCCAAAAAACCCGAACCCGAGAAAAGACTAACCTGAACCGAAGTATTTCGGGTTGGTTCTTGGGTTTGATTTATAAGTTTCGGGTCAACCCGAATAAACTTTTAGTTTTGAAATTTAATATATTTTTAGGTATAATAAACTTAGTATTAGTCAATAAAGTTATCAAAATATGCCTAATCAACTGTTGTCATTCCAACTATTATTGATTGTTTATTGTTAATTTATGTTTTCCCGTTTATTACTAATAGCAACCATAATCGAACAACCTCGTGTCTGATTGAAGATGATTATGGTTCAAGTTTGTTACTTAGTTTTACTCTTCTTTTGAATTATTTTATGACTTTATTAAGTTATGTGGGTTTATTATTTGATTATTTATGTTACGAACAAAAAAGAATATGTTGTTTTAATTTTAGCATTGAAGTTTTTAAACTTTTTTGTTTTTTGTTTCATATTTTTAGGATACTTGAAACCCGATTAACCCAACCCGAAAAAACTCAAACCCGAAAAACCCGTGATATATTTGGATTGGGTTTCGAGTTAGTATTTAGAACACCCCTAGATAAGAATGCTCTTAGGTAATGGCCCATTCCATTCCATTTCATTTTTCAACCAAACACACCTATTTTTCTTACGTTTGAATGAGTTGTTCTATTCCGTCCTTCATTACCCTATACCACACGCTACCTAATTAAATTATCTAAAATTGTTTTCTATATAACGCATCATCTATTAAGATTGAGAAAGGGATATAATATCTAAATGGTATGCAGAGGCGATGAAACCAAATGTTCGTCGACTTAAAGAAATTGAAAATATACATAACCTAAATTGATGCAGCACTTGTATATTTTATATAGCAACAAAAATAACAAAGCAAAAGGAGAAAGCAATAATAATAGAAAAATAAAAACATTCCCTTTTGCTTTTTCTCCATACTCCATAATCCATCTGCAGTCACCAGGTAAAAATATAAATGTTTATTCACCAAATAAAACAAAAAATAAAAAACAGCTTTCGAACATCTCGGAGTCTTTCTTTATAAATAGAAAATCCTTGCTAACATATTCATTTTTCAATCTACTATTATTTTCTCTATGATCTACTACTGTTTCTATTGGTAGATTTGTCGGCACACTCACACGTGTTCCTTTCTTTGAAACAATAATAATATTATTAAATAATTTAACATTATTATGTACTTAATGAATTAAACTTAACCAACACAAAAGAGAACATTATAATTTATAAATAAACCAATTTAATGATCTCTAATAGCTTTTCAGCGGTTTATTCAGTGTTTGTCGTTAAAAGAAAAGAAAATAAAATAGTTATACTTACCACGTCAAGCTGGATAATCGAACGGCAGAGGTGAAACCGAGGCAGAATCAAGTAAATCACGACGCACAAACCCGTAGTTACGCAACACTTGATTATCAGCAAAATTCAAAACCTTCTGCATAGCGTCCCAACAACTCCGACCCGAATACATCTGGTTATGTTGCCCACTACACGGCTGACACCCTGTAAAATGAGTAATAAACGGCCGCCGCCAGCTAAACTTCCCATACCCAGCCTCTTTCAAATACGGCTCCCACATCGCAGCATAGCCCTCACTCACTTTCTCCCCATGCCGCCTCCTTAAACTACGCACCCTTCGTTCTATGTTGTGGTATTTGTCGGTTATGTTGTCCAATGTCTCAACTATTTCCAACCAATACCCTTCGAAATAATACTCCCCTTCCACGTAGATTTTATTCCCCCATTTTTCCTTTTCTTTTAATAACAAATAAACCAAACCCGTTTGATCATCGGATTCAGGGAAAGATTTATCTTTGCATGTTTCTCTTAATATGTCGCCCCATTTTTTATAATCCGGAGTCTGGGGCCCCATACCCGACCAAACATCCATGAAATCAAGCGCCCATTGGCTATTTCGGATCAGAAAAACACCCGCGTTTAAACTCGTCCAACTCTTCTTCTCGTAAATCAGCTTCGGCCAGCCGTGCACGACAAAATTATGATCCTTGTAACGTTGTAACGGTAGCTTGAAATCCATGTCAGTGAAGGCCGCATCCGAGTCCACCCACCATATCCACTCGGCTTCCGGGTGGGCCAACATTGCGGCCCGAACCACCGGGATTTTGGCCCAGAAGGTGTGCATTTGGGGGTGGAGTAAAACATTATTGTAAAATATATCATACCCGTGGATCCGACAGTAGTCCACTTTGTTTTTGAAAAACCTCAACAGCAAATGATCGCCGGTTGGGTTTTTACACGGGCCGGGTTGCGACCCGGATATCACAACCACCCGTTCTTGACCCGACCCGAATGAAGGGTGTTGTTTTAGCCACTCTTTTCTTTTCTCGTCCCAGTTTTTAATCCGGTGGTTTATGGTGTACCCGAGTGTCGGGTCGTCGTAGAAATTCGGGTCGGGCGGATCGGATCGTAGATTTAAACTGTTGAAACCGCCGGTACAAACGTCTTCGGTGACAGATACAGAGGATTTAGGATCGGAAACCGACGTTTCATAATTGGGTGTTTGAGGGTTTGAGAAAGTAGAGAAAGTCCAGACGAGAAGCAAGGCGGCGACGGCGCCGGAGAAGAAAATGAAGGCGTCGGAAGCGACGGAGAACGACGACGACAGCCGCCGTACGCCGGCGTTGTTTCGTGCAGGCTGAGCAGGAAATGGTGACTGGAAAACCTCCGGCGACTTCATTTGAGAAAAGGGGTTTCGTCGGTGAAGTAAGTGTGAGTGGTGGTTGAATAAAGGTAGAGAGGGGTGGCTTTAATGGCGTTGGAAGGTGGGACCCACTGCGTTTAACCATGGTGGGTTACTTGAATGGACACGTACTTGATGGTCATGTGAGATTGCTTGCTTGGTTGGGTGTTTGATACCTCTTGGCTCTTTCAATTATTTACGCTTTCATCCAAGTTTTAACTTTTTCATGTTTTTCTTGTTGACAGAAGAAGAGTATGAAATTATATCAAATGCCCGTTAGAAACTTTTTTTATTAAAATAATTAAGAGTATTCGCAATGGATTCCCTAAAGTATCTAAGGGAGTTCTCTATTTTTTAGAGATGGTTAAAAATGATTGTGAGAGAAGGAGAGAGAAAATATTACTGTTCATGGTTAAATTTGGATAAGCGCATTGTTCATCTCTATAATTTTTTAATGTTTTTTAAAATGGTTGTGAGTGAATGAGAGAGAAAAGATAATGATAAAAGTATAAAAAAGTATTATTTAATTGAAAATGAGAGAGAAAAGATAATGTTTTTAGTGTAATTATAAAGATGGACATGAAGAATTAATTGGAAATGCTCTAAGCATTTGAAAATGTTGACAAAAAGTTTAAATAGTTAATGATCATTGAATGAAAAAGATTACGGCTAAGATTAATTTGTTATTTGGAAAACTCATTATTAAAGATACAATTATTAAATTTTGAAATGGATTTGGAATGATCAACTAAGTAACGCTGGGTACTTACGCGGCCCCTATTGGCTAAAGGTAGCCCGAGCCGGGCACGATTCCGGATGGACGGAGCCCTAATGGTCCACCTATTGAGGGATTCCTCGGATAAAATCCGACCCCGACGCCCGCCAAATGGCACGATAGTGAGGAGCCGATAAAACCGGGTGAGATCAAGACTCGAACCCTGACAAGCCAGGATCATCTCTCATATCTCGCACATAAATTAAATTAAGTATTTATTTAAGCAAATTTGAGAGGCTGAAGATTAAAGATAGTTTTAGTTTCTATTGTATGAAATATATTAAAATCTATCGATTGATGTTAAAGATTAAAAAAAGATTGTATTAAACTTGAAAAGTCAATATGATACTAATTTAAAACATGTTATATGTCTAAAAAAATTTCTTATATTAATTTGATAGAATCCTAAAACTTTTAATTCTTGAGCTATTTTATTTTTATTGAAGTTATTGTTATTTCAAAGAAACCATTCTCACTTTATTGGGGACTAGGGTGGTAAGATGGTTAAAATGTAAAGAGAAAACTGCGAGTTTCGTTCCTGTGGCTTGTTCAAATCTGCGGTTTTAGTCCAATGGTTTCAAATTTACGATTTTCATCCCTGTGGTTTCATTTCACTTGCAATTAAACTCGATCACACTAACCCCGTTAAGTCTGGCCGTTAACGTGAGGGGCAATTTTGTCCTTTTTTCTCCCCAAATAAACCCCAGCTCTAATTCACAAGCCCCCTCACGTGAGAGGGCTGGGGTGTATGGGGAAAAAAGGACAAAAATGTCCCAAACGTGAGGGCACGCTGATGGGTTTAACGGTCAAACTTAACAGGGTTAGTGGGATCGGGTTTAATTGCAAATGAAATGAAACCACATGAACGAAAATAGCAAATTTGAAACCATTCGACTAAAACTTCAGATTTGAACAAACCACATGGACGAAAACCACAGTTTACTCAAATGTAAAATAAAAGATTAAGGGTTAAAACCCATAGTATGTAAATATTTGGTAGCTATCTTGATGATGGGACAGTCATTGGAGATTCAATGGAGGTGGCTAAAGTGCTGGATATCATTAAGGTGACGGGTCCAACTTTGGGTCTTGAACTGAATATTAAGAAAACTGAGCTATTTTGGCCTTCTTGTGATGGTACGAAGTCTCGTGACGGTTTATTCCCTGCTGACATCGGGAGACCATTATTAGGGGTGAAGCTTCTTGGGGGAGCTGTTAGTAAATACACCGGGTTTATTAAGGGTTTGGCAAAGAAGAGAGCTACTAATGCTGTTGATTTGATGCATCTTCTCCCAAAACTTGGTGACCCGCAGAGTGAGTTACTTTTGCTTCGATCATGTATGGGTATTGCTAAACTTTTCTTCGGTTTGAGAACATGCCAACCTGTACACATGATGGAGGCAGCGGTGTTTTTTGACAAGGGATTGCGTGAGGCGATCGAGGACATTGTAGTTTGTGGAGGTCCTTTCTTAGGAGACCTCCAATGGCAACTTGCTTCCTTACCCATTAAGAATGAGGGTTTGGGTTGTATTCGGCAGTAGAGGCTTCCTCTTATGCGTTTGTGGCCTCGAGAGCCCAATCGTGGGTGCTTCAGGATCACATTTTGCGAGACAGTGGTATATGTGGGATGGATTCTGATTATTCTTGTGCTCTGGCTTGTCTTCGTGATATGATTCCAAGCTTCGATTTTAGCAGTTTCTCTAACAAAGAGACCGCCCCTCTAAAGCCCAGCATGCATTGGCGAGCACTCTTTTTAGTAAAATTGTTCACGACATGGAGTCACACTTTAACATGACAAGCAGACAAAAAGCCATTTTTGAGTGTCTACAAGCACCACATGCTCAAGATTTTCTTCTTGCTATCCCTATAGATGGGTTAGGCCAGCATATGTCTCCAGTGGAGTATCATAGTATCCTTAAGTATTGCCTTATGATTCCTCTATTTCCGGATGATGAGATATGTCCTGTTTGTCGTAAAGCGTGTTTAGACTCATATGGGGAGCACGCGGTGCACTGTAAAGAGCTCCCGGGGTTCAAGTACCGACACGATCTGGTTAGGGATGTGCTCTTTGATATATTCAGGCGAGCTGGAATTTCTATTAAGAAAGAAGCACCTGTGAATTTCCTGACTGACCCGTCGGAGGGAAGATCATCTCTTCGACCCGCTGACATTTTGGTGTTTGGATGGATAGGAGGGAAACACGTGTGTGTGGATTTAACAGGGGTTTCTCCTTTGGTGGGCTTAGGGAGTAGTGGTTTCGCGGTCGGTTAAGCCGCATTAAAAGTTGCTTCAAGTAAGGTGGCAAAACATGAAAAGGCGTGTCTTGACAACCAACATGTATTTATTCCTTTTGCTTTTGACACTTTTGGTTTCCTCGCGCCTGAAGCTGTGGAGCTACTTATCCGTGTTCAGCGGGTCATGCATAGTAATGTTATGACTCCAAGATCAGCAAATATAGTTTTTAAAAGATTGGCTTTTGCGATTCAAAAAGGGGTAGCGGCGCAGCTTGTTGCCCGCTTGCCTTCTGTTTCGATGTAATCCAATAAACAATATGTAATTATGTATAGAATTTAATATTGTTTAAAAATAATATGTTATTTTAATAAACAAAAGGTGAAGACTTAAATTACTATTGTGATTTTTCTTCCCGGGTATGAAATCAATGAAAATCTAACTTCAAGCCATTTAAAAGATATTATAAATGCTTAAAAAATTACAATATATACTAACATTTATTTATGCAAATAGTAAATGGTAACCAGCATAAAGAGGATAAAAGTTTTTAGACCGGGCGTTGTGGTCTGTCAAGCCTGCCGCAAACAGGGTCACACAATTCAGCGTGATCACGCACACCACAACAGGCTGGCGCAATGGCTGCCGACAAAAGTCTGGTGCAAGCCCACTCGAGTGAGAAACTCTTCGTTGAACATGTGAATGTGTGCGAAAATAGCTGTTGGAAGCTTAAAAAGATGTTTTTTTAAATCTATTTAACACCCCATTTAATCTATTTAACACCCCATTTACCCTTTACAAAATTATACCCTACCTACCACATTATTTAACAAATCTACCACAATCTCCATTTCTCTCATATAAAGGGATAAAAGTTTTTATGTGTAATGGGCATTATAGGATTGGAAAAAGTCCCCAATATCATCCCATATATAAGAGATTTATAAGTGTATGGACGTTTTTACGATAAAGCTTATATATATCTTAAATGATAATGATGAAATAGACATTATCCATTACACATACACTTTACTAAAAAGGATAATAATGATGTGATAAAAAATGTTTTTTAAAAGACATTAACAATTACTCATGTCTCATAGTCAAGACATAATATTTGTATCTTTTGAAGTAGATTCACATCATAAAAATTATTTTCTTTAAAAAGAGAAATTTTGTTTGCGTATGCTTTCAAACAACATAAAACAAAAAAGAACTGAGAGAACGTTTATATATCATATATTGATTAAAGCTATACTCACGACAATCCTAAATGATTTTTTTACAACAAATTTTTACCAAAAAATTCTACTAACCTTGCATTTATAATGATTTTAACCCATCATCTTAGGGAGGCCAATGGGATTGGGAGATTATGGGTTCAAGTACGCAAACAATATAAGTTTGCTGTTCTAAAAAAATCAAGTGTGTTTTTCTTTCTTTTTCTTTTTAAAAAAAATAGGGTTTGAGGAAAAAGTATTTACTAAAATGAAGAGCTTCAATTAATTCATCCCATTTTCTTCAAAGTAGTTCAAATTTTATTTTGCCGAAAACTGCTTTTTATATTATTTTTTTTATGTAACTATTATTATCGTTGTTTTATTAATTGCTTTGTATTGTTACTTAATTTAAGGGTATTTAAAATTTGAACTGATTTAAAATTGATACTAGTGTTGTTGATGCTGTTCGGTCACTTTCAGTTTGGTTCGCCATTGATGTAGGGTTGTTCACGAGTCGAGTCAGGATAGTTTCGAGTTCGGGCTCGAAATTAAATGAGGCAACTTTGCTAGGCACTAGCTCAATTTTGAAGTGAAACGAGTATAAGATCGAGCCAACAAACCGAGCCATGACTCAAGCCGAGCCTGGGCTGATTTTGGCTCGGTTACAAATATGATCCAAATCAGCTCAGGATGTTTCTAATCAACCTTTTATAGCTAATTTTATTCGAGCTTTTATCGAGCTAGCCACGAGCTCGAGCTTCGAGCTTTTTTAACAGCCATACATCGATGTTAGTACAATACCGACACTCGATAAACTTTTTAAAAAATATTTTAGTTTGAAAACAACTCTGTTTCAACAAAATTCATGCCGAATTGTCAAGAAAAAAAAAACTAAACACAACTGCATATTCAACTTTTTAAAAAGATTTGACAAACGCAAGTTGTTTTGAAACAAAGTTGTTAAAATAAAATATTTTTTCGATATAATAAGTGGTTCGATTGTCATACCGTAGTGACGAACCAAACCGAGTGTGAGCTGAGAGCATCGATAATAAATCCAATTCAAGTTTTAAAACACCCTTAATTGAAAAAACGTCTTGAAGAAAACATTAATAAAGCAACAAATAAAAACAACAAAGATATCTAAGCCCAAAAAAAATAATAAGATAGAGTTTTTCCAACGACTAACGACGTTAAGATTGTATTAGTCAGGATCCGTTGATGGAAAATATTTAAAAGGTGGAACAACAGACAAATATTTCATTAGTTGAGAGTGATGATAACCAATAGTTAATACTGGAGATTATTTAAATACAATAACCCTTTAGATTTCATTGTCAACTATGTGTTTTAGAGAATTCTGCAACATTAAAAATATCAACTAGATTAGTTCCATCCAATATGAACGTTTATGTCCAATTGCTGCTCATGCATTCATCATCATTCAAATATGCCCACATACTAAGGTTTTAGGTTAGAAGTTGCATACGATTAGCTTTAAATCACGAGTAGATGATCATAATACATCCATTTCCTTGATTATTAACCTTCAACTTCATGAATTTCATATCATCGATCACCCTCCTCACACTCCATACGCGCACACGACCACATTGTATTTTGACATAAATAAAAGGGTTTACTCTTCATTTGACCCCTTTTGATTAGTCATTAAGTTGGGAATGCTCACGTGGCAACATTAGCCCCTCAAATTCTAAATGCTGAATTAATATTATTTTTTTTGTGAAAGACCAATATGATTAAAGATAAACAAAGGGGCGGATTGCAAGTCGCAAAGCCCGAACATACAATGAAAAGAGAGCCAACCAAACAAACTATAAAGGAAAGTTAACAAAATTAAACAAGCACCAATCTTCTGACTCAATCTCATTCTTCGATTCCAGTTGCTCACACATAGAAAAGAAGCCGCTTTTATATCATTGACCAACTTGTTCACTGATACCGTCTTGTTATTGAAAATCTTGTCGTTTTTAGCTCTCCAAATTAACCAACATGTTATTAGTGATATAGCTTGAGTCACCTCACTCTCCATTTTATTTTTCTTTTGTTTGTTTAGATATCCCAAGACATCTTTAACTAAATCAAAATAGGATGAACCTGAAAATTTTACCCATTTACGAATAATAGACCAAATCCATTTAGCTACCTGACATTGGACCATGTGATGAACATTTGATTCTGGAAACATACCACAAAGTACACACTTATCATATCCCACATTAATACCTCTTACCGACAAGGTTAACTATGTAGCAACCCGCTCTAGGTGTAATCTTCAAATAACGCAATTCTCCTTTAACGAGATACATTTCATCCAGAAGTTACCTTCTGCCACTTGATGATTCAAATTGTCTAGTTTCCATCTCAAATTTCTAATTATACATATACTAGCTTTTGAACCCGTGTATTACATGAGATTTATCAAACGATAAAAACAAATAAGGTCCGTTATTTCAATTGTGATTCTTAAAATACCTATGAATTAATTTAATGTAGACTTAAAGGAAAAACAAACGGGTAAAATCACTAAAATAGCATGGTTTTGGAAACGCCGGGTGTGAATTTGCAAGAAATTTAAAAAATGTGCTAAAGTTACGTAGTTGATCAAACTTCATGTATGAAAATGACACTATGTTATAAAATCGACACTATGTTATAACCCGCTTGACAAAATGATTTTGACCCATGACCCATGAATATTTAGAATAAATGAGATAAACGATTAGAAATTATAAGAAATGTAGGCTTGACACCTAAGCTTTAACATTTTATTTTATTAGTATTGTAAGATTTATAAAAATTATATTTTCCCAAAAATGGGATGTTACAAAAAGTGAAAAAAGATATCGCCAAAAAAAATGTACTAGATCTTACAAACAGTTTATCGTTTATATATTAACTACCCTTCAAACTTATGATAAATTAATAATTATGCTAGAGATAATAAAGAAAAACAGATTAGCCAAACCGAAACTGGAACACTGAACAAGTCGGTTTGTACTTTTATAAAAACCGAGGTGTATAAAGCAATAACCTTTTTACTCATGAAAATGCATACATTTTATCACATCCACACATCCTATGGTTATTAATACGAAGAAATTTGGTAGAGCCATAAGACGTTGATTGTACAATACACGTAATAATTGCCTTCACGAGATGTGTTGGGGTTTTGGATGCAGAGGCGTAATTGGGGCATTGCTGCAGGCCCATTAGGCCCACTAAATCATGTGGAGACTGGAGAATAATGTCCATTTTAAACTCTTAAAAGAAAGTTATTAAAAATGAATACTTTGTCAGATAGGATGCCAAAGCTCTCGTAGCTCAGATGGTTAGAGCACCCGTTTAGTAAGCGGGAGGTCTTGAGTTTGACTCTCAACGAGAGCATGTTTTTTTTTTCTTTTTCAAATTATAATTTTCTTTACGTTAAAAACATGCATGTATGTATGTATGTATGTATGTATGTATTATTATTATTATTATTATTATTATTATTATTATTCATGTGTGGGTTGAAGATGGAAACATAAAAAGGTTGTCATTATTAGTATTGTTATGTCTAAGTCATGGGAAACTGAAGTCAACCCTATTTGCATGCCCAATCCATATCACGACCTCACGGGTCAGTCCATTTCTTCATTCTTTTGCATGTGACGCAGGGCATGTTGGTTTCACTATGTAATGTAAGCCGTTTGTTGCGTGTGAGATGTTTAAGAGAAATACGAGCACATCCAGACTGGGCGTGAATTATTTAGATGTGACCATATAGACATAACACAGTCAAAAACCGGTTACTTTTGTGATTTTCTCTTATAAATCACCATCAAAGTGTCTACAGAGATCCGAGATCATATATGATTGAACGATTAAATTGATTCTCATGTTATTTATCAGTTATCAAATATATATGGTCTCCTAATATATGTGGAAAAAAAAACGAATCAGAAAAAGCGTGAGACCCGTGACTCATATTAGCATAGTAAGTAACGTTTAAGTGAATGATAGTGACATTATTGTATAGCAAGATCACACTTGTCAAGCCTAAGGATACTCATGAGGGGTTGTCATTGTTGACAGACGACCATGAACAACATTAGTAGGTCCCATACTCCTGAGTCAGTCAAATTCGTTTTAGTATATGTAATTTTTGTGAAAATTATATGAAATTGGCTATAGAGGGTTGCTTATAGAAATCATTTTTAATATAATATAAAAAATATGATATATATAAGAGAAGTTTATCTGATAAAAAATTCTAGTAAAAGACGAACTAGTAATACAAGTTGGGTCTTATATCGTGCACCTTCAAAATAATATGGAGTAATGAACACAGCATAATATAATATGTATCAATTTATTAAACAATTTATTTTGTCATCAAAATAATATTATGTGGTTCCATGTTGTTAAAATTGTTTTTAACTAGTAAGCACTTCACGTGCAATGATGCGGTGAGATACATTTATATATGCAATCTGAATGAACATTTTTGAACTGTTGATATATTGTTGAAAAAAAATTGATGATCTACCAGATCAGCTTTAGGGCAAACATGGACATGGTGGTATTGATTGCAAAAATTGGCCCAAAACATTATGGGGTTTTATGAGTGTGAAACTATTTAATCTCTTAACCCATATTATTTGATCAACATTGGCCCAAGATGTTATTTGATCAACATTGGCCCAATAGCCTAATAGTAATGGACTAATGGATAAAGACATAGCCCCATATTATATGGTCTTGCCAACTCCCATCCTTTTGCTAATAACCAATGTTTTGAGACCCGGACAGGCCCGGGAACTGGTAAGCACACTGATCCGATTCGGGGGTTTAGCCCGTTTTCTAACAAACCGGCTGTTTTTACATTTTGCAGTAGACCCGGACCCAGTGACCTAGCGGTTTAACCGGTATTTTTATTTTATGCGTGTTTTTATCCTTTTTAAAATCTGAAAATCAAGATCTGTCTAAGCCTAAAAACTCCATTCGCTATCTACCTGCTTTGCTACATAGTCGTCGATATCCACACAACACCGATATGAACTCGATTGGGCACATGAGAGGGAAGAAGACCAAACAAACGTTTGCTCTCTTTCTCATACGCCTCCCTCACCAAACCCTAGTTCTCTTTCTATTGTTACTGATTTGGAATTGGACCTCATAATAGTTTGGTATGACCAATACTTTCCTAGCTTTTAAAGTGGGCCAAATTTGGGCTTGTGTAATTCGATATGTATGGATCTAAATATGAAATATTCATTGCTCAACTTTGCATAAAATTCAATTTATTAATTTATATATATATATATATATATATATATATATATATATATTACTTATAACGTCATCCGGGTCAAACACCGGTCTGACCTTTGACCCGGTAAGACGTCTGGGTCGACGTCCAGGCCGGGCCTGAAAACATTGTTAATAACAATACAACTTCGGAACGTATTATAATATTATTATTGCAATTATCTTTTTTCAAGTTTAACATCTAGTAGGGTGTAATTATAAAGAAAAAACAGCTTTTAAATAATAACCAAGTTTTATATGTGAAATGCATCTAAATTAAATAATTATATAAAAAAAGTTCACAATGGTATAGCTATAAGTAGATGTTGCTTCTGGTGTTGTTATGGCCAAAATAGTGGGTTTTGAGGGCCTCGAGGCGGAGGTGCAACGATAGTTGGTTGGGAGAATCACGAGAGGGTTAAGAGAGGAAAACGGGAAGAAATAAGACAATCACAAACGGGTTTTTTTGCGTATTAATTTAAAAATTACCAATGGCAAAATCCCTTCTTGATAAACTAACCTCGCAATGGGTTTTCCATGTGTTAATATTTTGTCAAAAACGAATAACATTATATTAAAACAACTAATTCTGATTTCTAAGCGGTACTATACATGTGTATGGTATTGTTTTGGGGCCCTTAATGAGATCTTACCATATGGTGGTGTGGGGGAAAGTTTATGTGCATTTTATTCTTAACATGAGAATGTAGGAAATAATAACAATTTATAAAAAAACGAGAACTTAAGAAACAATATACTATACTATCAATCTACATAAACAATTATTTATTACAACAAAGGAAAAAACCTTAAAATTACAACAAAAGAATCAAAATAAAAAACAAAATAATAACAGCAAATACCAACAAATACTTATATCACCAAAAGAATAAATCTAATAATAACAACAAAATATAAATAAGCAAATACTTATAACGTCTCATAATCGAAAATTAGCAACCACGAACAAAAAATTACAGCAAACACTTGTAAAAATAAACCTAATAATAACAGCAAATTGGTTCTCACTGTTTTCATGTTAAGAATAAAATGTATTTGATCCTGTTTCTGGTAGTGTGTTCGTTTATACTACATAAAAATCAATCATTAGTGTATGTATGACTACTTGAACAAATTTGGTCCTTAATAGATTGGTTAGGTCATATTCAGTAACTTTATGTTACAAAATTTCATTTTGCTAACTATGGTATTAAACATTTGGGTCCATTTTATTAAGGGAAAATATCATAGAATAGTAACTAAGTTTCAAAATTGTTTCAATTAGCTAACTAATGCAAATTTTCTTCAAATCGGGTCGCCAAATCTTCAAATCGAGTCTCACTCATTTTTTTGTGTGTCAAGAAAGAAATGAAGCATAAGATGCGGGGCCGAAATTTGCAATATATGTAGTTAAATTTAAAATATTAAAAAGAAACGTTAATTATATTAAAATTTAAAAATAAAAACAAAATCCATGTCACCATTCAACGTCAACATCAAAATAAAGATAAAAAGATTTCCAATGTCAAACAAAAAAGAAAAAGGCTAAAAAAACATATTTAAATCTTTAATTTAATAATATATAAAAGTTAAGTGACCTAATTGAAACACTTTTTAAACTTCAGTGACTTAATTGAAACACTTTTCAAACTTGGTTACTATTCTATAGCACTGCCCCTTTTATTAAAAAAGATCTTGTGTGTGAATCCAATAAAACCACAAATCAACCTAGGACCCTTCACGACATCTCTTTCAAGGGCACCCAACTACCACCCAAACACCGCTGTCAACGTCACCCGTAACCATGACCTGCACCGTAACCACCTACAACCATCGTCGCCCTCTCCTCAGAAACAATCACCACCATTGACCTACCTTAGACACATTGTTTTTAGACGACAGCGGAGCCGCTTAGAATTGCTTTTTATTCGCCATCATCCTTGTAAGGCCCCGAATTCGGGTGTCTTACTTGGACGTTGAATTTACTCATAAACATAGTATGTTACAATAGAAACATATATAATTTGTAGCAGAAACTATTTTGCATTTAACTTCATTCTACAACTAATCTTCAATATGGATAGCTTCATATGCACCCCAAGTTCGCCAAATCATCAATCATACCTACATGCATGCTAAAAGTCAGCTACGCGCTGAGTGAGTTTTAACGTTTCTTTCTTTTCATAGTTGATTAATTTTAAACTTCTAACTTTGCTTTCTTTACATGCACAACTTTTATGATTATCCATGTGAGGAACAATACATAATATCTATTAAAAGAACATTTACTATTATCCATATAAGGAACCTAGAACTAAGGAATACCGTGCATTAACCATTAAAGGAGCCCAAAGTATTATCCATAGAAGGAACATCGTGTATTATCCATACATGGAACACTATATATATTATCCATAGAGGGAACATCGTGTACTATCCATACAATGAACAATTTATACTATCCATAAAAGGAACGACGTGTACTATCCACACAAGGAACGCTATATACTATCCATAGAAGGAACATCATGTACTATCCATACAGGAACACTATATAGTATCCATATAAATTCTTTTACATTCTTACTGTTGCCTTCTCCATGCATATCGGAGCATGCACGCCATTCACATACCTATCTATTATACTAGTATCCATAACTGGACCATATTACACATATATTATTCTATCAATCAATACCTTGTATATCTAACTAGACCATACAACACATCAACGCGCGCCCTAAACACAGTATAGGCTTTCAGTCCTTTATTGTGTTCATGCGGTACTTTCCTGACCTTAACAACACACTATCATATCCATAAAAGGAGCGTCTACTCATAACCATAAAAGGAACATTTTTCTATCATATAAGCACTTGCATACTGCCCACGAGCATTCATGATGTGGATACGTATAAGGTACTATAACCCCCCCCCCCCCCAATATCCACCATGACTTGCTCACATTCTTCATACACTTCACATAAAAGAGTTAAGTATATTTATTATTTTACCTGTTTACTTTCTCATATAAAACATGCCACATTCATCTTTTATCTTTTATCTTCCTTCTTAAGTATGCATGCAGCCCCAAAATGTTAAAAGGTAAAAGGGGGCTAGAACTCATCTGAATCCTGTTTCGCTCGTAGCTAATGGTAACACCTTTCTTCAACTAAGCACGACTAACTGCTTAACACATGTATTTATGTTAATTAACTATCCTTCTAACTAAATAGTACTATCTAAATCAGTGAACTAATCTGACTTAGTCTATGGGCTACTGTTCTTCTGAATCGCATTTGCATGCAACACGAATCGTAATCGCATGGGATCCGGAATCGCATTAGCATAGGATCCTGAATCGCAATCGCATAGGGGTCCGAATCGCAATCGTAAAGATGACCAAATCGCAACCACATATTCCAGAATCGCAATCGCATATTCCTGAATCGCAATCGCATACAAAGTTTCATGCAATTCCTTATGACCCGGTTTACTGCCATACAAAGTTTCGTGTCATACCGTCTTCATTTACCGATCCTTTTCATGGATCGAACCTTACCCGTTTAACCCGAACCGAGCCAACTAACCCATTTACTAACAATTTCATTACTTAATCAATAATCATGACCCAATCTATCATCCTACCAAGTTTCATGCAATTCCGTACATGAAAAGTAAACATTTTTAACAAAAACGTACCTTTGAGGTTATGTTCGAAAACACTAGAATAGCCCAAAACTATTTCATTTGAACTCCGATTTAGGCGAGTTAAGCGGCCACGAAACCGTATCACCAAGATCAATGAACCCCTATGCTTGCCGCGCTGGAAACTGCTGCTACAGTCGCCGGAAAAGCTAACAGTCGCCGGAAAACTCATTTCCCCATGTTACGGTTTTATTGATAAAAACCGGACTTCCGACCTCTGATTGAAGATCTGACTGGTGGGAATCTTTGTTTATATTCTATGAACACTTGTTAAAATTTGAGATCGATCCGATAGTTAGATCTCCGGGAATCATCGAGTCTTGCGAGTTGCTCACTTAAAAACTGGATTTGGGTTGGGATGAGATTAGAGGCGAAGATCTTGATATGTTTCTTGTTAGTTAGCTATTAAGGAGTTCAAATCTCATTCTTAAACTTATAGATATAGGGATTTTAAATGAAGGGTAGATCTAGTGTGTGTGTTTTGAGTATGTGGAGGCAAAGATGTAAATGTGATATATTTAGGGTTTATGAAGGGTTTAAGGAGTTTAAATACTCCAAGCCATGGACCTTAGGCCCCCATATCTTTCTAAGTTCATCTTTTATATCTAAACCTACCACCCAACTCATTATTTAAAATTATAAATTCTAAATAATAACTCCCGATAATAATAAATTCTTTATTATTATTTATTTTAGAATTTAGGATGGTGAAATCCTCGTCTCATATATGCTATTTAGAGTAGGTAGATGTAAGGCCAAAATGTGACTTGCGATATCAAAGTACGAAAGCCGCTATATATTTATGGTCAAGTTAATAATTAAAGTGGATGAGAAATCCGGACACGAGACGAGAACTTCGACGCGCGTTTAACTTCAACGGGAATGCTTCTAGAATGTTTTTTAGCTATAAATGTGACTTGTTGTCTTCATTTATGTGTGTGTTTTGATGGTGTAAACAACCACCCAAGGGGAGCTCACATTGGGTGGGATCGGTTCGTTTTATTTTATGAATCTTTTGTACCAGTTACGAGATCGTTCCTTTATTTTATCATTATATTATTTATGTTCGGTCGTTTGTTTCACCGCACCCGTCTCGAGCGTTTATCAAGAACAACACCATTCGTTTGTCGGATCCGGTTTCGGGACCTACAATTGGTGTCAGAGCGGGTCGAATCTTATGATTCACCTTTGTTCTTGATATTCGGGTTCTCTATTTCCGCTATTACCCGAACCGAGACGTTAAAACCCGTTAAAGTTAGAAAATAAAGTTTCTAGATCTAGAAACAAAGTTGGAAATAAAGTTGGAAATAATGTGCTTGAAGTTCGTCTCGGGTTCATAGATCTGGATGCACTGCTACATTTAAAGATCTGAAGTTAGTATGAATGTTAAATCTACGTCACCATCACCGTCACAAATATACAATATCATCAGATGTGTGTGTGAGAGAGTAAGTAAAAAAAAAAAGAATCTTGCAATCCAGATCTGCTAGTATATTCATCTAACATAGCAACCCATGCAATTTGGCACCGTGAAGTTCAACAACACCAAGGGTTTTGGCTTCATCACTCCCGAAAACGGTGGCGAATTTGGACCGACGGGTTTAGGAGCTGAGGTGATGGTGAGACTGTTGAGTTTGTGTTGGAGACTGGATTTCTGATGAGACGGTGTTCAAAGAGTGACCGGTCGGAGCTCCGACTGATTTTCGGCAACCGGTCACTGTTGCTCGATTTTCCGGCAACCTGTTGATATTGGATCTAGAAAGAACGATAATAATGATTGTGAGGTGGCTGAAACATGATTTTCGGTGAAGGTGTGTAAGGCCCCGAACCCGGTAGCTTTACTTTAGCGTCGGATTTACTCATAAACACAGTTCTTACAAATCAGAGTTCATTAAAACTTTCGCAGAATATAAAAACTTTCATGAAACGTTACAACAATCCAAAACTTGCCTTATTTAAACATTCTTGTCTTTCAAAATAAAGGTCAATTACATTAAAACATCTTGAGTCTTCAGATGCCAGTCTCCTATTTGCCCACCATGTGCCCGCTCAAGCTAGCTGTCTCATTCTACTCACCTGCGTGCATACTAAAAGTCAGCTACGCTGAGTGGTTCTAGTTAATCATACACTATACGATACACATAAACTTATATTCTTTCATTCATACTTTCATACTTTCTTTTGTATTAACTTACTTTCATATCTTACGTTATAAAGAGCATTACGCCCTACATTCCTCGAGTATTATTAGGGCTCGGTACCCTCCTTCCTCGAGTATTATTAGGGCTCAGTACCCTCCTTCCTCGAGTATTATTAGGGCTCGGTACCCTCTTTCCTCGAGTATTATTAAGGCTCGGTACCCTCTTTCCTCGAATATTAGTAGGGTTTGGTTCCCTAGTTCTCGAATATTAGTAGGGTTCGATTCCCTCTTCGTTACCATACAACCATACATCATACCTCGAGTATTATTAGGCTCGGTACCCTCCTTCCTCGAGTATTATTAGGGCTCGGTACCCTCTTTCCTCGAGTATTATTAGGGCTCGGTACCCTCTTTCCTCGAATATTAGTAGGGTTCGGTTCCCTAGTTCTCGAATATTAGTAGGGTTCGATTCCCTCTTCGTTACCATACAACCATACATCATACCTCGAGTATTATTAGGGCTCGGTACCCTCTTTCCTCGAATATTAGTAGGGTTCGGTTCCCTAGTTCTCGAATATTAGTAGGGTTCGATTCCCTTTTCGTTACCATACAACCATACATCATACCTCGAGTATTATTAAGGCTTGGTACCCTTTTCGCAACCATACAGCCATCATTTCCTTCTTTTATTAACTTTATCACATTCATACACATAAGCATACATATCATACTTACCTTATACATAGCGTTACAACCTGACAATACATGCAATATCCGAAAATCGTTCACGTACCATCAAGCAATCATTCATACATATCACATCATTCACATAAGGCATACACTTATCTCTTAGGATAAGTGTATTAACAAACATATTGAGTATGCACACAGCCCCGAAAACATAACACATAAATGGGGCTAGAACTCACCTGAATCCTGTTACGCCTCCGTTAATAGTTATTCCCTTCTTGAGCTGTGCACGGCTAACTGTATAATATTTACGCGTATCAATTAACTACTACTACTCATGTTGTATTTCTATCTTTATATGACCCACAACGAACGGGGGTCCGGGGGCAGCGCCCTTGGCAGCGGGGGGTCTAGAGTAGAGGTGCACAAATCGGTTTTTTTAAAAAAACCGGTTCGGTTATTAACCGGACCGGTTTTTTTTGGCCCGGAAAAAAACCGGTTCTGTTAATAACCGGACCGGTTAATAACCAGTTTTTGTATGTCAAAACCCTAACCGGTCTAACCGGTTAGGACCGGTTTAGAAACCGGTTAGAACCGGTTAATAACCGGTTAACCGGTTTGTTTTTTAAAATAACCGGTTAATAACCGGTTTTTTTCATAATAACCGGTTTTAAAAAAACCGGTTTTTCCATTAACCGGTTCGTTAACCGGTTTTGGATCTAAAACTTGTAACCGAAATACGAACCGGCGGTTTGTAAACCGGTCAAACCGGTTTTTAAAAAACCGGTTTTCGTAAAAACCGGTTTCCGGTTTAAACCGGCAAACCGGTTCCCCAACCGGTTTTTTTGACCATCTCTAGTCTAGAGGCGGTAGCCCCTAGCAGGGTCCAAGGGGTAGAGCCCCTGGCTGGGGTCGAGCTGCCAGGTCAGCTTGGAAAAATTTTATTTCCATTAACTGTCTTAACACATTTTTCATTAGGTTTTTAATTCATTTTCTAAGCGAACTTAACTTTAGGCGAAGTTAAACCTTAAGCGAACTTAGCTTTAGGCGAAGTTATCAGTTAGGCGAACTTGGCCTTAGGCGAAGTTATCAATTAGGCGAACTTGGCCTTAGGCGAAGTTACCAGTTAGGCGAACTTGGCCGTAGGCGAAGTTATCAATTAGGCGAACTTGGCCTTAGGCGAAGTTACCAGTTAGGCGAACTTGGCCTTAGGCGAAGTTACCAGTTAGGCGAACTCGGCCGTAGGCGAAGTTAAACCTTAGGCGAACTTAGCTTTGCAGGCGAAGTTGTCATCAGGCGAACTTAGCTTTGCAGGCGAAGTTCATCAGGCGAACTTAGCTTTGCAGGCGAAGTTGTCATCAGGCGAACTTAGCTTTGCAGCGAAGTTGTCATCAGGCGAACTTAGCTTTGCAGGCGAAGTTCATCAGGCGAACTTAGCTTTGCAGGCGAAGTTCATCAGGCGAACTTAGCTTGCAGGCGAAGTTGTCCAGCTGCAGGTACTGTTCGTCCTTAAATCCCTTAATCATCTTCGTTTCTTAACCAAATAACTCGATTTAGGTATCCACGGAATCGTCTGACCAGCGCCTACAAACCCCAACCATCAAATCGACCTAACATCGATGTTTAAAGGGTGCGATTTAGGCATATAGGTTACGGGTTCTTTTATCAATAGATTAACCCATCAAATCATATCCATTTTCAGTAAGTTTAGCTTTGTTGGATTCGTTTTTACCATACAAACACAGATCTATCTATTTCTATACTAATCCAAACCTAAACGAACAAGTTCTCGATATAAACGTACCGTAAATGAGTCGAACTACGAACACGAGCTGGTCTTGTTGCTTTGGTTCGTCACGACGATCTAGCACCAACGAGCTCGGGTCCTCGCCTTTGGATCTTGGTTCGGGTTGTGTGTGTTTTGGAGTGTGTAGAGATTAGGATGGATAAATAGATGGAATGGAAAGGATTGGGGTTTAAGGGGGTATTTATACTCCCTTAAGCCCATGGACCGAAGGCCCATATTTCCTTTTGGTCCATATCTAATCCCATCTAATTATCCTACTAAGTCTTCATATTTTGCTATTATTATTATCGTTCCACTAACTCGTTTATTTCACCCGACAAAATAATATAATAAATATTACTTTAGAAATTTCGGGATGTTACAAGGTGGCCAGTGACCTTAGAAGATTAGAAGTTGAAAGTGAGAAATGGCGGCTGCGGTGGCTGGAATCTGTTTTCCGGTGCCGGTCACCGGTTGTGAGGTTGGCGGCTGCCCCAACAGGTTTCATCTTTTCATCTTTTTGTGTTTTTGGTTTGTGCCCTAAATATAGGAAATGGGCTTGGCTGGATTTTTATCAAACATTATATGGGCTGATCTGCTGTTGGGCTGTTTATTTTACTATGGGCTGCCTAAATTAATTTAGAAACAGGCCAGCCTACTGCTTACCTATTTGGGCTGTTGAGATTATTTTTGTTGATGTTTTTTGGATTGACCAAACTGAAGTAAGTCAAATTTGTTCGGGTTTTTCGTCATTGTTTAACCGTGTTTAAAGCTCGTTATTTCTAAGGCGTTCGAGAAGTTGGATCCGAAAGGTGAACTTCGAACGAAATGATAAGTTTTGTTCATTTGATCGATGAAGCCGGTAATTCAAGATTGATTTGTGGAAATTTCGAGCTCATCTCGTGCCTATATACAAGCAAGAACTACTTCAACATTAAATATAGGTGGGTCATACCTTGAGGGGGTGAATTGAAACGAAGAGGCTTCGATTTATCGGGTGACTTGTGAAGATGCGAGACACGGTTTGACAAAGTTTTGATGTCACAAGTCAAGGGGGTGATTGTAAGGCCAAAATGTGACTTGCGATATCAAAGTACGAAACCCGTTATATATTTATGGTCAAGTTAATAATTAAAGTGGACGAGAAATCCGAACACGAGACGAGAACTTCAACACACGTTTAACTTCAACGGGAATGCTTCTAGAATGTTTTTTAGCTATAAATGTGACTTGTTGTCTTCATTTATGTGTGTGTTTTGATGGTGTAAACAACCACCCAAGGGGAGCTCACCTTTGGTGGGATCGGTTCGTTTTATTTTATGAATCTTTTGTACCGGTTACGAGATCGTTCCTTTATTTTATCATTATATTATTTATGTTCGTTCATTTGTTTCACCGCACCCGTCTCGAGCGTTTATCAAGAACAAAGCTGTTCGTTTGTCGGATCCGGTTTCGGGACCTACAGTAGAATCGAACGGCTTTGGTTGAAGATGGGTGGCGGTGATGTTGGTTTGCTCAAAATTAGGTTTTGATAAAAAGGGTTTGATGAATTTTCTTTTCATAGTTTATGGGAGGTTCCAGGGTTTCTGAAAAATGAAAATATCATTTTGGGGAGAGCTCAAAAAAGTGGAGACAAAGGGGGTTGGCGATGGGCGACGATTACGGTCGGATTTTAGAGAGAGATAGAAGTTGCTTGGTGATTGGTGAAAAAGATGAAGTAGATGGATTGTGATCAAAGGTTAGGATATTCTGGGAAGAGAGAGACAATGTGTGTGTGTGCATATAGCATGAGAGAGAGAGAGAGAGAGAGTTTGGATTTGTTTGTGAAAGGATGATTGAAGGAAAAATTCATGGTGGATGGTGGTGGTTGTTTGTTAGATGATGATGGTGGTTTTATATATAAAGAGAGAATGAAGATGAAGTATGATGGATGGATGGATGGATGGATGGATTAGAAAGAGAGAGCTTAGGTTGTTTGATAGGATAAGATATTTATGTTTTTATTTTTATTTAATAAAGGTGTAAAATTACAAAATCACCCTTATGTGCAAGTAACATAACTAAATTTAACTAGACAAATTAGTATGGTTAGTGCCAAAGGACGTAACGTGATAGGGATTTGAAACATAAAATATGCTTTCTGTCATTTAGTTTGCTAAAGAACTACCATTGAGAAAATATGAAAACATAAAGGACTAGTTTTGTTATTCCGTCTAAAAAAAAGGAAAATCATGTCAGGTATATAATCGAGTAATCGGTCATGTAAATGGGTATGTATCACCAAATCGCTTAATCTCATACATGTCCCATATCCATGAAAATTTCTAAAGTAATGTCTTACCCAATTAACCATCCTAGCTTTTCAGAGTATTCTTATATGAGTTCTGGTTTCATCATCATCATCATCATCATCATCGTACTCAGTATATCCCACCAATAGCAAAGCTATGGTAGGGTCTGAGGAGGGTAAGATGTAGGCAGCCTTACCTCTACCCCATAGGGATAGAGAGGCTGCTTCCGGTGAGACCCCCGGCTCGATAGTAGTTTTGCATCAAGCCTTGGACATAAGGCACATAGCACTCAATCATCGGGACACCGGCTGATCGGTGCATGTACCCTTATCTTTCAGCTATCAACGCCACTACATGATGCCTGATTAACCGTCCGTCACTTTTAACGTTATTTTCACGAGATTAGTAAAATAACGTCAAAATTAGTGCAATTTCACTTTTGCCCACCCGAGGGTTCACACATATATACATCATATGTGCGCACCGCAAGCAGGGCTAATATGAGTTCTGGTTTCATTATCTCTAATTCAATGGCAATCAGGTCCCACAAAATTCGACTTAGGCTTCTATCAATAAACTATTAATGATTGTTATGCTTCTCTGAACTAGGGTATCCAACAGTCAACCAAGGATATCAACGACCCCTAAAGGGCATGTGTAATGAGGCATTTCCCTATGCCAAATCATCCCACCCGCACCCAAACATTGTTACGCCTTTTATGAAAATGGGTTTGCCCCTTGTGGCATCACGGAAACATAGTGTGTATCCTTGTACTACCATCCATGAATTAAATTTGTAATCCCACTTTCCATAAAATTACCATCATACGCATAGTTTCTAATTTTTTTATTATTTAATTTAAATATCATTTTAATTGATATGACGGGTGAAATCAAGACACATACATGATAGTAACATGACAATACTTTTTTTTGGGTGTGTTTTTGTGTGATGCTCTGATTATCTTTCCTTCCTTCTTTGTTTCTTTGTTTTTCTTATATTTCACTCAATTTTCTGTCAGCAATCACGATGGTTTCTGACCATCAATGATTTCGGCAATATTCTTTATAAGACCATTTCCAATAAGAGGTTTTTAGAGATTCTTGGAGGAGATCGAGAGAAGATGAGTTGGATGAGAGAGATGATGGTGTGGATGAGAGAGGGTGGAGTAAAATTCTTGGTGAAGAATCTTCAATAACTTGTATGTGAAGGCCATGTAGAAGAGAGGAGTGAGAACATGAGAGAGACAATATAATTTGGTGGGCCATGTGCCTTGTACGTTGACATACAAAAACATCACCTAAGAATTTATCTATTGGTGATGCTCTAATGCACTTACAAAACCATATTGTTTTTATTTGTACTAATTCCGTCCTAAACATGCAAAAGCACTCTTATATGCTTATAAGTTATAACATGCTAACGCCTCAACTAATGCTATCTGCCCAGTATAAAAATAAATTAAACCTTAAAAAAAAACCAATCGAGTGTAATTTCAGTATATATGATGAAAAAAATTAAATCTTCATTTCACATAAAATTTTCTTTTATCGAAATTGGATCAAGCTTATTTATTCAACTTGCATACCACTCATAATTAATTTATGGGTTCCATGTTGCATCAATGAATTTATAAAATAATGCTATTTGATTCAACGTGTGAATTGTTTAAACCTATAAACAAAAGAAGTGGGCACACCATGAATTACCAACAAACATGTCACCATCGGTAGCCATTAATTAAATGACCTCAAGATATACACAACCGTTACCTTCTCGTCGTTACTTCAATTTTTGCCAGATGGAAAACTTACAAATGGTTTTTTATGGAAAACTTACAAACGTTTTCAATAATATAAAAACGTTTTTAAATACAATACGCAATCAATTTTGCTTTTAAAACTAATGCGAGTGATGGTTTATTGGCAAATGGCAAACACAAAACCTTTAAGTATCTGGGGTTTAAGAGACGGAGGTTTTAAATAAATACAACATGCATCAACTTTGCTTTTAAAACTAATGCGAGTGATGGTTTATTGGTGCGCACACACAAAACTTTTAAGCATCTGAGTTTAAGAGACGGAGGCTTTAAATAGAAGTCCCACCAACAAAGATTAAAAGAAATTCGTTATATAAAAATAAAGCTTCGCTTTTAATAAAATTAAGGGTTAAAGTAAAATATATATTTCATAATGACAAAGATATCCAGTCAACTTTGATCAAATTAATGAATAATGAGACGGCAACTGGTTTTTAGAAAGTATTTCAAGTCCATGCTGATTATTCTTAAATTACTTTACACATACTTTTAAAGAGTATTTTAATTAATCTGCTCGTATACAGACAACATAATTACATTTATAAATGTATATATACATAGGGTTAGGTTCAAATAAGAAGTTTGATTTTTCTAAGAAGGATAGGAAGGAGAGTATTTTTGTTTTAACACTTTTATATCAAAACCCACTTACTTTAATCTCAAAATTCACTTACATTAATTTCAAAAACCCACTTACTTAAAACCCAATTACATCTTCACTCATCTCCTACATCCACCACCACACCCGTCACCCACCGCCACCACCTTACTGGAAAAGTCCGAAAAAACACAATGAAAAACACTATGAAAAACACAATGAAAAAAACACTATGAAAAAAAAAAATAAAAAAAAAAATACAATAAAAAACACAATTGTATGACACAATGTAAAAAACACAATGAAAAAAAAAACACAATGAAAAATATTATTATATAACACAATTTTGTAAAACACAATTTGATAAAACACAATTTGTAAAAACCCACTAATTTTTTTTAATTTTTATATTACAATATGGTACTCATATAAAAGATAAAAAGACACTCGTTATTATGGTGAATTTTTTTTCAATAAAAACGCCGTAAAAAAAAGTTATCAACGTTTTAAAATGATGGGGGAATTTGGCATGTGTCTTGTACGTGGAGAGATAAAGTCAACAAATATGTTATTCCTTTTATGCCCTTTACCTTGTGTTCACACTTGATTTCCCCCTAAACTAATGTCAACCCTCCATATTCAAAATCAATGGACAAGATTATTTCTTATCCTTTCTAAAAAACTATAATTCTTATTATCACCTAACCCACTTTAAATGAAATTCTAAAATAAGATTTTCTTACAAAATAAAATATATTAATGTGTCTACACTTTAATAATGACTTCGCACTATTACTGGATTATTTGAAACCAATCTATAGCATCATTCATTTCAAGATCTAAAGATTATCCGTGACCAATATTCTCATCACACGGTTTTAGTGTAGCTCGTTGACACATGATCTTATCTTTATTTAGAGAAAAGTTACTTGAAATTAAAATATCTATATTTTTCCCTTAAAGATTAAGAATTAGAAAAGAAGAAAACCCTAATGTTAAATACTTAAATCCTATAAAATTGAAAACCCACCTTTTTTTTTTCACAAAAAAAGAAATTATAAAACACAAGAATTCTTAAAAATTAAGATTAAAAGTACAAAGTCAGACAAAGAGAAAACCTGTCCTATGAACAAACATTAATAATTAACTGATCAAGCAAACATTCTTGTAACTGCATGACTTCTACTCCTGGGAATGATCTCAGGAGTCAACCTGAAATCATTCGCAAAGTCACAAGTCTTGTCTTCATCAATCCTACCAATCGCCACACTCTGACTACGTGGCACCGGCGGCGGCGTGCCCGTCTTTTGCTGCCGGAGAAACTCCGGATCCAACCTCCTACCTAAACTTTTGGTGGAAGCAATCCTCATCAACTCAGCAAAATCTTCATCAGCTCTTGAAGATGTGGTGCTGTAGCTTTTGGGTAGAGTGGAGGTGTAAGGACCGGTGGACCACCCATGCCGGCGGCACATTTGTACATGCCGGAGACGTACAGGTCACGGATCTTGCAGGCGAATTTTACCGGTGCTTTTAGAACCCTGATGGCTATTGAGGGTTTTTTGGTCTTTTTTTAATTCATTATTGAAGAAGATGATATGATGGAAGATGGAGAGGATGGTGTTTATATTAATAATAATAATATTATTGGCTGGTGTGAAACAATGGGTGAAAGGTGGATTTTTGTACAAATTGGGTTTTCTGAATGTGAAAGTTAACAAATAAAAAAGGCTATATATTGCTTTTGCTTGTATTGCCGGTTAGAGTATCCTCGAATGTGTAGTATTGTTGGTGGACTATGCTCCGAAAATGTTAAGAAACACGATATATATTGTTAATATTTCCATCATTTTATAAACTTATAAAATAAATTATAACTATTATAAACTTTATTATTGTGTTTAAATAATACCATATCTTTTTATATTATATTGTTGTGTATTTAGAACAGTAGCTCACAAACTCCCTAACTTTTCCAGACTTGGCTCTGAGCAAGGAAAAATTAGACAACCGGGCACAAAAGTAATATGCATATTTTTTAAATATAATGTTTAAAATATATGACTGAAAAATTATTCGGCCATTGATATAAAAACCGAAACCCTTAAAACTTATAGGCCATATTTTGATAAAAAAATTGAAAACTTCTTAGTTATTAGTTGGGGACAATTAAAAGAATGATCCATTATAATTAAAAATATATAATAATAAATATATTTTTATACAAAAAAGGAAAAAATCAACGATCAGTATGCCACAGCGAGCAATTGAGTATTGTCGTTTAAAAGGAAGAAACTATGTTTATTGTTATAACATTAATTGTCATTTAAAAAAATTGTTTATATAATTCATCCCGGCCTTTTTTTTTCCAACTTGTATAAGATGCTTGAATTGTCGGAACTGACCCTGAATCTTACTATTAAATTTACACATTTTATTCACAACGAAACTTGAACATTCATACATATAGCTAGGAAGGGGTGTCATCCCTCTCGTTTATAAACTTTTAAAGGAAAAAAAGCAAAATGTAAACTAAGAAATTTGAGTATATATTTCACTAATAACAAAAAACATAAATAAAGTAAAAAACTAAACACTTAAAAAGAAAATCCACTAATTTCATTAACTAATAAAACATAAATCTAATCAAAAAATTACATCCAATTCTCAATGCCAACTCATTTGTAATTTGTTTTTTCTCTGGCTAAGTCAAATTATCATGAGATGCGACAAAGAAATGTCAGTCTCTGTATTTGTTTTCAGTTCATGCGTTCCCTCATGAGCCGAATCTTTTGTTCTCGACGTTGTTTTCTATCCTCAAATTCAGCTTTTTAAGTTTGGTTCAGTTTAGAAAATTCGGCAGCTATTTCTTGTAGTTATTAGTCTCAATATATACGATATTGTGAGGCATGTGATGGGCCTACGCCTTCATTATGGTCTTTCTATATCTTCAACATTAAATCCTTCTTCTTGGTTTGGTTACCGTGCATATGTGGGATTTGTGTATGCACTCGCACTTCAATATCATTTATCATTTTTTTCATTACTAATATGATGGCAACTTATCAATGTGTTGTTTTACACTTTTACCATTACAAAGGTACAGTTATACTATTATAATAACACAATTATATGTTATAACAACTTGTTTATAGGGTAAACAAACCTAGCTATAAATGGTAAACTAACACGGTTATCTATAATATATATAAACGAAAACACTAAAATCCTACGTGTCGTAATGTGGTCGCTCCCCCCTTTTATGAAAGCCACCAGATTGCTTAATTTTTAAATGGAGACCTCTCATTGATTTAACCCAAATTCATGGGTATGGGTCTTATCAAAACCAGATAGCTCTTAAACGGGTTATAACATCTCATTAAATTAAAAATTAATCTTATCAATTATTTGATGTGAAAATCCTATAAAATAGAAATATACTAAAATTTAATATCCAATTTAAAAAGAAAAAAATATTATTTATAATTAATAAACAATTTTATAGTAAAAAACATAAGCTGGTCATGGGTTACCAAATCCAGATAGCTTTTAAACGGGTTATAATGTATCATTTATTTATGAAACCTTTTCATCATCAAACCCTAAGTATATTATTAACTTTCTTACAATAAAGAAAATTAAAATCCAAAAAATAAATATTAAAAACAACCATTCCCTCAAGCCATCATATTGCTTTATTTGTAAATGAAGGCTTTTCACGCATTTTTACCTGAATTCACGGGTAAAGGTCTCACCAAACCCAGATAGCTCTTGAACGGGTTATAACATCTCATTATATTAAAAATTAATCTAATCAAATATTTGATTTGAAAATCCTATAAAGTAGGGATATACTAAATTTTAATATCCTATTTTATTTAAAAAAATATTATTTATAATTAAGAAACAATTTTATAATAAATAAAATAAACGGGTAATGGGTATCACCAAACCCATATAACTTTTAAACCGGATTATAACATATCATTTATTTGTGAAACTATTTCATCATCAAACCTCAAGTATATTAATTATTAACTTTCTTACAATAAATAAAATTAAAATCCAAATATACATATATAAATATTAAAAACAAATAATGTACAATAACCCCCGTAATACGGGGGATAAAATCTAGTATCATATACCCATGATGTATTTGCGTGTACGTATAAATAGATGCATACACATTCATCCATATAACTGCAATGCATACGGGACTTATTTTTATCGCCTCCTATATTTTTTCTATTTGACAAAATTCACTAGTATCGTGTGTGTATTTTTTATAGATTCATGATATATATGTTAAATGATGTGCTTGCCAATACTATCCTTTACAGCTAATGTTTGGTCTTCATTTGTCTCACATCATCATTATTATAAGGACGAGGCTTTTGAACTTTTTATAAACTACTCCACATGATCACAAAGAGGAGGGGACTTTTATAAACTACACACACAGATACACACATCTACACACGTATATAGGTCATTCATACAAAAACTAATATGTGTAAAACTACTAATAGTTAGGGCTGGCAATTCGTGTCTTAACAGGTTTAACAGGTATGCAGCGGCGCGCTGAATATAAGTATCAAACATGAATATGACTCGTTTAACGACTTTATATGTCATGACTATAAGACAGTTTTAAGTTTCATGTACCAATAAAGGAATACAATGGAGTTTAGCCTACTAATTTCAATTATTTAAGAAAATTAAAAAATCACATACCGCACTTTTTTGCTTAACAGGTCTTATCATGTATTTAACAGGTACCCAATTACCAGCCCTACTAATAGTCTATGATGTGATACGTATATTTTAGAACGATGTTAATTATCTCCGATTACTTATAAAAGTTTTACGTACACCCACTCTCAAGAAGAGCTTAACATACCATTATATATATATATATATATATATATATATATATAATCGATCAATAATACATAACCCATGTGAAGTTAATGCATCACTCGACCTATGTTTGTAACTATTTTAGATGTACCATTGTATGTAATAAACCACACATCAACATTTTTAAAAGAGTATTTTATCAACACTAAATCAAATTAAAAAGCAGTTTTTAATTTCTTTTACAACTAAAAATCATAATTTAAGATTAACTGCTGTGTTTAAGTCATAAGAATTGAATTTTCCATTTTATTCTATATGTACCTCAATATACCCAAGGATATGAACAAGAAGTTGTATTTTCAAGATCGAGATGAGTGTTCAAGCCTTTGGTTACTCTATAATTAAAAAAAAGTATACTTTTAAGAGTAGAGTAAGAAATGTGTGATTTCGATCAAGTTCTAAAAAAAATAAAAAGAAACTAACTTCAATTCATATCAGTTATAGTTTTACTCCATCATTGGTAGCATCACTACTTTTAAATACCCTAAACGATGTTGATTCTCTCTCTCTCTCTAAAATAAAGATTAGTAATTTGTAATTTGTTTAATTAGTAACTTTTAATTTGTTTAAATGAATATATATTCAATTTTAACGGCATATCTCTCTCTCTCTCTCTCTCTCTCTCTCTCTCTCTCATTCTTTTAACGGGTTCCACAACCCAAAATCACATTTTTCACCAACTACCCTGAACTTAAGGTGTCCAAAAAGCCCGAACTCGATTTCTAAACAAGCTAATTAGGGTCGAGTTAAATAGGATTAAAAAGCTTTAATCAGGTTATTCAGGTTAACATGACAAACAATTATAATCACGATGGTTTGCTACGCTGCCAACGGACTGTCAATTTTTGCTAGCGTTCTGTTGGTAATCAATTTGGCCGATTTGCAGTTTTAGTCTCTGCACTTAATTCTAGAAAAATTACAAACAGCTACCTCAACTTTCTAAGTTGGCAAATTAGGCACGAATTTTTTTTTGAGATGTTACATGGTAGAAAGCATTGTTGTGATAAGGAGTTCTCCCGATGTATTTTGGGTCAACCCTTTCATTGGTGTAATAGAATTGTGCTAGTGATGACTCGAGGACGAGTCGGAATTTAAAATAATAATTTTTGAGATATTTAATTGAATAAACAATGTTTATAAAGTTTTCCAAAAGTAAAAATATTTTGGGTTGGGCTTTTCATGGTAGCTTAAGATCTCAAATAAAATAACCAATCATATCAAATAAGTTGGCCTCTCATGACAATTTGAATGGCCCAACTAAATAAAACAACATAAAGTTTGTGAATTGGGTCTTCCATGAGTGTTCATGGCATTTTGTTGGCCCAATGTGTGTGTGTGATAAATAAATAAGATAAATGCAATAAAATAGTTAATCTAAGCAAGCTGTAAACAATTAAATAGCACATAAGGTAGTTCAGATAAGCATGTATAGGGTCCTAACATATGACTAGGACAATTTCTAACGACCTATCTTATAACATTCGGCTCTGATACCAATCTGTCACACCCCAACCTAAGGCGGAAATGCCGGGGCGTAATTCGATTGCTCACAGCTCGAAGATACTATCATACATAAAATGTGACAATATCTAATTAATTATTTTATTGAAAGAATACACACAATATCCAAATATAACAAACAATTTAAATACATGAATGTAAGCTCAAATAATGTTTACCTTGTTTATATCCTAAGGTCTTGTCTAAGTATCCAACTTCAATCTTCAATACAAAGCAACCTGCATATGCGTAGAAAATAAAAGAGTTTGTCAACAACACATGTTGAGTGAGATGATCACCAGATATTGACACAACAACAATATATATATATATATATATATCATTAATAACAGAGTAGACATGGATTAGTAAGTTTTACAAAGCCATAAACCGTCAATAAGTTTATCATTGTTTTACAAAATAATAAACCGTCAAGGTAGTTTGTAAGAAATGAAAAGGCGTCCTAAAAACAAATTAAACATACGGACAAAGTTTCCTTACATACTAACTGTCAGTCTATAATTTTAACTTAGCCAGTAAATTGCTTTAACCTTTAGTTAATTATTACTTAGGTAATTTTAGAACCATTTCTTAAAGGGGTGTTATTATGTCATGATTCAATACTTTAAGGGCTTAGCCCATCATATAGTTTATAAATTTGTAATGCAAATATAATAGAATCAGAACTTCTTACTTGAATAAGAATGACAGACTAGTAACACTCCAATAGTAAGACTTCAAAGCTTGAAGTTTTTATTAATTTGCTGGATATTATACAAGAGTACTGAAAGGAAAGAAGAGAGGTGCTAAAACTTAGCGTGTCTCTATCTAAAATCTAACTCCCCTTTTATAGGGAAAACACACGGGAAAAGTACAAAACAAATAAATTAAAATTACAAAAGTTATAGAAAAGTAAAGATGCTCTATAAGAGCATGACCATTTAAATTGGCATCTAAAGTCTCCATTATTGTGCTATGTTGGAGAATCTTATCATGATTTATAGACTATCTCCTTTTGTCAGAGCTTTATCAGAGCACTCAGAGATTCCCATTATGAACATGGAATAAGCTTTATTAATTTTGGACCCTTTTCTTTTTCTTTGTCGGATTTGCTTTGGGAAGATTCCCCCGGTTGGTCTATGAATTCTTCTTGGATTTTTCTTAGATATTTCTCCAAGTCTGTATCTAGGCATGTGATGTCTTCTATTTCTTGTGCCTCTCCTGCTAAACAAGAGAACTCATTATAATCTCCCTGACTATTAGACGAAATGGACATGGCCTTTGAGGAATCTGTTGTAGAAAAATGTTTCTTTAATTCCCTCTTCATATCTTTTATATAAGACTTGATAATTTCAGACTTTGAAACTTCTTGTTTTCCTTCTATTAACCTTTTCGAAATATGTTCGAATGGACTGTTGATTTCCTTTTGTTGTCTTTTTACCATCTGGGTTTTATAATATTCTATTCTTGAGGTGATTATATCCACCGCATCCTGGCCTTCAATCTTGTTGGTAGACATATTTATCCTGGTCATTTTTGTCCAGAACTTGGTATAGCAAGTTCTTTTAAGGCATGAGAAATTATCCCTTAGGGTATACCCTGTGGTCGGCTTCCATTTCCAAATCCATGGAATTGAAAATTCTGTAAAAAAGTACATTGAGGCTATTCCCTCAAACCATGAATTATTATTTTTTACTTCTATAAGATTGGGTGATACTTTTACCCATTCCAAATATAATTCTTTAAAATGGTTCAGGAAGAATCTGAACTGTTGGTCCATATAGAATGAACCATTTTTGGAACCAACAAGGTATACCTTGTTTGAAGATATTATCACTGACTTTTATAAACCATGAATGTTTTCTTTTTGGATTCTCATAAAACAAACATTTCTCGAATCCATGGATATAATCCAAATAGTTATATTTATAAGTTTGCCTGTTAGTTGTTTCGGGATATATGAATTCCCTTTCTTTTAGCGTACCTTAACCCCCATTTTTGAGGAGGTATAATTGTTTTTATAAAAACTTTACTAAAATTATACATATTTCTTTCTCTCTCTCTGGGATAAAAGTGTTTTATTTCTGCAGTTTCTGTAAGTCGCATAATATTTTCATAATATTGCCGTGTTTTATAAGACGGCGCTTCATATGAAGCTGGTTCTATATATTTTTGCATAAGTATCTAAGGAGTATCAAAAGATTCGATATCTTCTTGATTTAGAAGGATTATTTTCTTTTGTCTCTCGGTTATGAACTAGGAATCTTCTTCATCATTGTCTTGAGTAATATATGCATAAGTAGGAGCTTTTGAAGCTCCCTCTTCTTTCTAGGCCTGTATCATGGCCCTAATCTTTTCATATAACGGATCATTCGGGTCAATTTGAATTTCTGTATCATTTGTGTTGTTATTAACAACATTTGAACTAGAGGCAGCATTTGAGCAAGAAGCAATGTTTGAGGCTATAAGCCTCCTGGTTCCCATTTGGGCTAGGACTATATCCAGCCTGTTATTAATACTGAGTCCTCTACCTCTTCCTCTATTAGGAGAGCCTCTTCCTCCAGGAATCATTCCTGAAAACGTAAAATTAAGTCGAAGAGATTATTTTCTCTTTTTCTTTTAGGATTTTTATCCTTTCTCTAGCGTTATAAATTGTATTATAATAAAATCTGATCCTTCTTAGTTTATCATATGGATGAACAGTGAAATCAAGCTGTATATCATGGATTCTACGCATTTGATCTCTTATAATTAGATTATGAAGGTTTATATCCTGCGCTATATTATTAAATGAAATCTTTAAAGGACCTTTAATTTTTCTTCTCATTTATGTATTCCCTGGAAAGAAAATCAAGAAGACTGTTTTCAATTCCTTTTTTATATAATATTTCAAAGTCAAAAGGGGCTAACTGTGACTGCCATCTGGCAAACATTTGTAGACGAATCTTTAGCTAAGTCTTTATAGTATGGGGCGATATAATTTAAACTCCCTAGAAATCTTTGCAATTGGGTTTTATCAATAATTTTATCAGGGAATTTATTTGCAAATTCTATACTCCTAATGATAGGGACTATTTTTCCCTTTTCAATTATATGTCCCAAGAACCTAACATTTGTTTGAAATAGCATCATTTTTTGACTAGAAATAACTAGTCCGTTTTTTATTATAATATTTTTAAACAAATTTAAATGTTTAAAATGAGTCTTAATATCTTTTGAAAATACTAATATATCATCTATGTAGACAATTATAAAGTTTGAAAATGGAATGAATATATCATTCATAATTTTTTGAAATTCTGAAGGGACATTTTTAAGCCCAAAAGGCATAACGTTCCATTCATACTGGCCAAAAGGAAGGTTAAAAGCTGTCTTATATCTATCCTTTTGGTCAATCTGGATTTGCCAATACCCAGCTTTTAAATCAAATTTTGAAAAGATTAGCGAATCATATAACCTGTCCAACAAGTCTTTTTTGTTTGGGATTGGGTATCTAATCCACTTTAATACCTTATTTAGAGGTTTATAATTTATTACTAACCTTGGCACTCCCCTTTCTTGTTCAGAATGTTTATTTACATAAAAGGCTGTGCACGACCAAGGAGATTTTGAGGGATGTATTAATCCCTTTTGTTGAAGCGAAGATATTTCCTTTTTACATAACTCTAAATATTCAGAGTTCATTTGACACGGTCTTGCCTTTGTCGGGACATTACTTTCATGGAAATTCTTCATAAAGGAGAGAAACTATATGTTGTTTTCTATCCCAGAAAGCATTTGGATGATCATTACATATGTCATTTGTAAATTGGTTTTTTTGGAGTTCAATTTTTGATAATAGTTTCGGGTTTTTTAAACTTTCTTCAATTGTATGAACATTAATTTCTTCTTTGAGAAAATTAATCTGACTAGTTTTTGCCTGAATCAATATTTCATTTATCATCTTTTCAATAGGTTGAGTTATAAACTCAAAGTAGAGATTCTTCCCATTATAGGTTGCTGTGAAACCTTTTTTGTTTACTTCCTTTAATGGGAATATTTTTGATAAAAACGGTGTTCCTAAGATAACTTCATTAGATATATTTTTTACTAATAAGAATGAAGTAGTAATACATTCTCCATTGTTGCAAACCTTTGCTTTAGGAAGCTTATATTTCACACCCATATCTTGATGGTTAGCTGTCCTAAGAATATGCGTTGTTTTTTCAAAGTATTTTGTGGGGATAAGACCTTCTCTTAAACAATTTAGGTCTGCTCCTGAGTCAATAAGAGCTATAAAATCCTTTTTGAAGTTATTCTCAATTAACAAAGTAATCTTCACCAGCCATTTTTGTGATATAATATTTTCTATGGTATGAATATGTTCATCTTCTAAATTCATAGGAGGGAATATTTTGGAATAAGTGGGAGATTTAGTAGTTGTTTCTCCTAATGTAGTACTATAAATACTAGTTTTTTCTAGATCTAGGATCCTTTTTTCAAAGTCATAACTTTGTTTTTTTAGATTTATTATTTTTCCTTTGAGTTTGGCTACTTCAGCTTTTAAATCTTCAGGAGTTGAAGAGTTATGCTTTCTATTATTCAATCTATCATGAATATGTTTGATTGTATAAGGACCTTCTGGTTCTTTTGGTATATCATCTTTCTTTTCTTCTTCTTGATAGATTATATCAAGAATTTTTACCTTTTCTTTGGGGTCTTTTATTCTTTTAAGAATATCTTCTAAAATTTTACTATTTATAACATTAAGATCACTCTCATTAACATCATTATCTTGGAATTGGGATATGATTTTATAAATTTCATCATCTGATTTTCCATTTTCGCAACAATTTTCACAATCTTCGGGATCCGAATTTGGTTCAGAATCATAGTCTGTAGATTCTTCTGTATCAAGAATCCTACATAGTTCTTCTTTGATTTCTTCTTCTATATTTAAATTATTAATTTTACTCTTCATATTTTTTCTTTGGTAACATCTATTTACTGTGTGACCATTCTTTTTGCATATATAACACGTTGGGGTCCATCTTTCTTTTCTATTTGCTTTTCTTCTATAACGTTTTTCTCTTCTTTTAGCAAAATATTTTTCTCTAGAAGCTTGTTTATAATTTTTATAAGGACTTCGTTCTTAATCATCTTTTTTACATTCCATTCCAAATTTTTCACAGAATTCACCTAATTGTCTTTTTTTTTCTGTTAAATTTTGTTTTTTCATTTGGTGATTTAATTTTAATTCATTACATAAGGCTAGACCTTCTTGCACACAAACCCCAATGAGTCTTCCATAAGTATAAATTTCATAGGGAATTTGGACATTATCTCTTCTAAGACTTTTTCTTACCCTTTCAGCAAATAAAGGTGGAAGACCATCAATAAATTTTGACTTCCAATGAGAACTATTATTCTCTGGAAGTTCATAGACTCTGCTTAAAAATACATCTTTATACCACCTAAATGATGTTAAGGTAGTACACCTAAGACCATTTAACAATGTTCTTATGGTTTCAGAATTGTCCGACCACCTTCCCGTAAAATGTTCTATGATGGTAAGTATTAAGGTGTAAACTGCATCAGAAACATTTTGGCCATTTTTTTGATTTAACATGATTAAAAATTTGAGGCTGATTTTCTGGTTTGATATAATTATCCCACCATCCTCTTAGTTGGCCTGTAAATCCTGCAATTATCATTTTGCATACATTGACATCACTATTCTGATTATTTTTTGCTATCGTAGCGTACATCATCATACGATGCGTCATCATGTATATTTGTCTATCTGTATAACCATCTAGATTCCATTCATATATGGACTTTCCATTATAGGAATTGGAAATCTCATATTCTTGTTCTTCACGAAGAACATCTTGTTGAGTGGGTCTAGGATAGTAAAACATTCTTTGTCTTGGCTTACCAGCAAATTTTGTATTGTACGATTCTGGTCTTTTTCTTCCGTTTAATCTATTTATAGAATCTATTGTATAAGCCTCGAAAGTTTCATCACTCATGTTTTCTTCTTCCAAAGTATTTAATTCTAACTTGGAAAATTTTTCTTTTAAGACTTCCATCAATTGATTTATGGGTTTTATTTTATAATCTTCTATTTCTGGGGGAGGTTGAACTGTAGGTTGGATTTTTATAAGGTTATTATTATCTTTGGTTTTACTTGTTTCTCCTTCTTCTTTATTATTTGAAATATATTTTTCTATCTTATTATTTGTTTCTTGAAGGATTTCTGACAAATTGTTCAGACATAAATTTGTATAATTATTTTGCTTTATTAATTGGTTGACAAGAAGGACAGTTGCCTGAAGAGAATCATTGGTTATTGCCTTTTTAAAAGCAGATAAAATATATTTCTTCATTTTCTCTTTTCATTTTAAAATCTTCTCGAGGAGGAAACATTGACTTAATAATAGTTCCTGTAGTTAATTTATAATTTTTTTCTATTATAGAGACATATTTTTGGGAATATTTGTTTATGAACCATACTGGAAACTCTATAATTTGTTGTAGGATTTGAAGATCTTTATAAAATTCTTCTCCTAGTTTTATTCTCTCATCTCTTGAAAATGATTCCATAAACCATTTTATAAAATTTTTCCATTTTTCTTGCTTATATTTTTCGTATATCTGCTTTCTAATAGCAGATCCTGGACTAAAATCTAATTTTTTGTAATCCATTAAAGATTGAAACTGAGAGACGGTATTTTCCTCCCTAACTTATTGGTGATAGACACCTGAGACTAGATTATCATTATTTATATTAAAATTTTCTGCCCTATTAGGTCTTATTTGAGAAGTAGAGGCCCTAGAAGGTTCAGGAAGCTCTACCTTATAATCTAGAGGTGAAATGTACGACTTAGCTGAAGATGATCTATTAAGTCTTTGTGATATTGATTTAAAATCATTATCCTCAAATTCTATTTCTATATTTCCTTCAGGTGTTTCTATAAGCTTATAACTTATGTTTTATTTGTGGTTGCTTTTTTATTGCTTTGTTTATTACCTAATTTTCTGGGAATGTTATTTCTTCCCATTTAATCGGTCTTCTAATAGAAATATTTGATTTTCCATAATTTGTTTCTATTAATATTGTTTCATCATTTTGTTTATTAATTGTTTTGCATCTAGCATTCATGGTGGTTAATAACCTATTATATATTCTATAACAAATGCAAATTATTTCAGAACCCTGAGCATAATTGTATCCATGGGTTTTTACATATAAAGTTAAAGCGTAATCTATATTTTGATTCGATAAAGACAAATGTAAGTCTGGATAAACATCAAAATATACTGGATCATGTGCTAGACTGGTTTCTATAATACCCATTAATGATTGATTCCAGTTTAGATTACGAGCATCTCGTAATGCCGCTATAAAACTTTCTGGTAATCCTTGTAAAGTTAAAGGCTTAAAAGCAGCTTGGACTAAACCAACATGAATAAAATTATAATCTTTTTTGCATCTGACTAAATCAGAAAGATTTAAAAGCTTTATTATCATTTCTTCATTACTGACTGACACAACTTCCTCAGTTGTTTTAACAACTTGTTTCCAATTTAAAAAATTATCAAAACTTCCAATTTGGTATATAACCCTTGGGTTGATATGAGGAATTGTCCATTTATTTAATAAATCAAGATTTTTTGGAATATCATATTCTTCGCTTGTACTGTTTTTAACAGTATTTTTCTTTTTAAATAGGTTAATCATTTTAGAGATAGAAGTATTGAACCATAACACAAATACCTTTAATTCCATGGCTCTGATACCATTAATAACAGAGTAGACATGGATTAGTAAGTTTTACAAAGCCATAAACCGTCAATAAGTTTATCATTATTTTACAAAATAATAAACCGTCAAGGTAGTTTGTAAGGAATGAAAAGACGTCCTAAAAACAAATTAAACATACGGACAAAGTTTCCTTACATACTAACTGTCAGTCTATAATTTTAACTTAGCCAGTAAATTGCTTTAACCTTTACTTAATTATTACTTAGGTAATTTTAGAACCATTTCTTAAAGGGGTGTTATTATGCCATGATTCCATACTTTAAGGCATAGCCCATCATATAGTTTATAAATTTGTAATGCAAATATAATATATATATATATATATATATATATGATAGATAAATGGTAAATGTTAAATACGCAAACCAATCTATGTGGTAATAATCAATAAAACCTTAACAAACCTATACACAACCAAAGACTTGATAGTGTGCCAATGAATCGTTGCCAAGCGAATCGGGCATTGATTACGATAACTAAAATTGTCGATTTACCTTCGCCAAGCGAATCGGGCTCCAGTAACTAAGACGGTCGTATGATCATACTAATGAGCACTCTATACAAGGGAATACGTTGGACATCTCCGAATGCGATAAAGTAAACAAATAAGCAAGTGGCAATTAGCAAATAGCATTTAATTGATATACACACAATGATTATGTTTGCGAGTTTGTGTATGTATATACGATAGAAAAATATGATAAGTACGCATATGTCCCCAAAACGTTAGAAAACAGTAGATAAAAAGGGGAATGATCAAACTCACCTTAGATTAATGACAAGCGATTAATAAATGCAATTAAACGAGCTAACGAATAAGCGAGTCGTCCATTACACGTCAAATGTTATAAACAATCAAGAATCTGAATCTTTGAGATATGGTAACACAAGTAAAAACGAACTCGTGGCCGCTGGAATCAATCCAAACGGACGTTTAGAACTCTAGTTATGTTATATTTAAGATTTAAGCGAGCTGGTACTGACCAGAATCCAAACAGCGAGTCGGAAGTCGGGTTTTGGTCAGTAGCCTTAAAATTTCATTACGAGAATAAAAGACTGCTGGACCAAACATTGACTCCGAACAGAAGTATGAGAAAACGTTAAGTCAAACAAGTTGACTATTGTGCCCTTTAACGAGTTTTAAACGAATTGACTAGTCAACACCCTTCAACCACCGAAATTGATTGAAGGTTATTGACTAGGGAATATATATGAACGATTTCTATTTTTACAACTTACCTAGAAAATGAAAGGATCCAGAGAAACGAAAAGTCAAAGATCCTAATGCAAGCAAAGTCAAACGAACGAACTTATATCGTCAACAATAAATCAAAAACCGAAGAAGATGATGATGAATAGAGGGTAGGACGGCTAGAGAATGTCTTCTAGGGTTCATGTAAAGTTTGTGGCAGAGATTACGAGGCTTGTTTATAAAAGAATAGCGAAAACGAACCATATTTGGAAGATTTACTCGTTTAAGTAACAAGATACGGTTTTAATGAGAATATCAAAGAAATAAACCAAAATATTTGGTGCTTGATCAGTAATATAAGGGTATGGACTTGTATTTTAGTTAATATCCTTTTTTTGAACCTTAATTCACTCGACTTATGCCTAAAATAAGCGATTTTAATGCCAAAAACGAACTAGGAAACAAGATCGAGTATGAAATCTGATCAGCATGTCCATGGCGCCGCGTGGTGGGCTAGCTGCCTCCCATCACGTGGTGCTCTGGCCTCCTAGGGGTGGAGTTTCATAATTTGACAGTTTTAGTCCTTGTGGTTTGAGAATTGGTTAAATATTGAACTTTTTACGCATAAAACAAAAAATGAACATTTTTAGAAAGTATAAGGACATAACGTGAACATTAGAAACTTAATTAGTTATAAATATTTGGTTTTTGATTAATAATAAAGATCTAAAATATTCCCAATCGGGTTTAAACGTAAACAAATAAGGGTTTAGCAGAGGGCAGCAGTAGGTGATCCATGGGTTTGAGCTTGATTCGCTCTGATACCATGTAAAAGTTGGTAATAAGAGAATTCTTTATTTTTGATTGAATGATTAGATCAAAGGAATTGTTCATAATATATAGATATAAAAAGACTACTAATTCTATAATGTTGTTTTGTTGAAATCGATTTAGTTCGTCTCGATATCAACACTCGTTTAACTTACAATATCTAAAGTACCCTAATCTTTCACCTTAAAATCAAATGCACTAGTCTAAATAATATTTTATTCAACTAATATATTCCATTACTCGAAAATGTTGAGCGTGAACATAATGCGAGAGAGGAAGAAAATTAGTTTAAACGTTGTTTATATATTAAACATATAGACCATAACGAGAGTAAGGAAATGCACAACAAGCTTGAGTTGAGTCATTAACATGTCTGATCGATTAAGAGGTAGTCTTTTAATGAGTCAACATGTTTCTAAAAGTTACCTATTAAGAGGTTGCATTAACTATTAAGAGGTGTCTTTTAAATGAACCAAACTCTGACCAATTCAGATGCAGTCTATTAATGAAATAAATAAGACGCTACTAAACAGCATCTAAGAAACTGTTTAACAATCATGGGCTAAATCATTAAGAGATTTCAGTAATAAAGAGATGACATCTAAATCATTCAACATGTGTTTATAGCTTAAACATTAAGCGATTACATGAATTAAACACATTCTACCTCTGACCGATTTAAAAATAGCCTATTAATGGAATAAGACTACCAAACAAGCACTTAGGTAGCGTTTGGTATGCAGCAACGACAGGGGGAATGGAATGATTCATTACGTGGGAATGAAAAATGTGATGTTTGGTTGCTCAATGGAACGGAATCATCCATTACACATGGAATCCTATTCCATCAAAATCGTTCCTTCCCACCCCCTTCTTTTTTTCATTCCATTACCCTTTCACCCTACTTTCTCAACAACACCACCACTTAACAACAACAACCACCACCACCACTACCATCGCCGCCGCCACCACTACCATCGCCACCACCACCACCTTACCACCAGCGCTACCACCATCGTCGCCGCTACCACCACCACCTTACAACCAACGTTACCACCGCCACCGTCGTCGCCACCGTCGTTGCGGTAACCATCGCAACAACTGTCATCGTCTCCGCTTGGTCGTCACTGCCACCACCATCGTTGCTGCCACCCTACCATCGTCATCACTACCAATGCTACCACCGCTTGACCACCGCCTAACCACTGCCACCCCTACCATCGTCATCACTACCAACGCTACCACCGTCTGACCACCGCCACCCCCACCACTAGCGCCACCGTCGCCATCGCCACCACCATTTTCGTCACCGGAACTACTACCACCACCGTCGCCAATGTAGTTTTTTTTTTAAATTTTGGTAAAAAAAATTAATTTGAGATAAGAGTGTTTTTATTATTGTTATTTCATTCCTATAATTTGTTTGGATACCAAACAACAAAAAAATAATTCATTTCATTCCTATATGTTAGCCAAACAAGACAAAGGAATGTAATGATCTATTTCATTCCCTTGTCCATTCCATTCATTCTCTCATTCCATTCCCCATTCATTCCATTACCTCCAACCAAACATACCTTAATATAAAACATTTTCATTACTATAGGTTAACCAATCAAGACAAAGAAATGATAATGATATATTTAATTCTCTTGTCCATTCCATTCATTCTCCAATTCCATTCCCCCTTCATTCCAATACCTCCAACCAAACATACTCTTAGTATAAAACATTTTTTTATGGAAAGATATATTTTTAAAGGGAATCTATCCCCAAACCTCTACCTCTAGCTTCATATTTCTTTTGAGTTAAAATCCAAACAAGAAACATGTAAACTATAAGAGAAAAAAGACAATTAAAAATCAATTTTATTATAGCAACCTATATATATATATGTGTGTGTGTGTATGTGTGTGTGGTTAGGTTAAAAAACTCATTCTCAACCACATGTTTTTAATTAAAGTTTGAATCTTGTTGTCAACAATTAAAGTTAATAAAAAATGTAAAAGTAAATGTATCATTTTCCCTCTCCTGAAAACATATGTAAAAATTTATAAAAAAATTGTAAAAAAATAGCAAAACAAATTGTTTTAATTTTTCAATGTTTTATATTAAATATAACAATATATATTACATATGTAAAAAAACGATGTTATTTAGGGTTTTCACGAGTTTTCACAACTCAAATGAGTTTTCATTATATACTTCCCCTATATATATATATAATGAGAAAAGTTAATACAAAGAGAGATAAAAACAAAAAGTTGGAGAATGATATATGGTCATACAAAAAAAACCCTAAAAAAATAACAAAAAAAATTCATGATAGATAAAAAAAAAAGAAAAATATATGTAAGCTTAGGTGTTTAACAACCCCATATTCACTTTCCCTATATATATATATATATATATATATATAAACAAAAAATTTTAGAAAACTATAATGTTTTCCCCATCTTTCGTGTTAAAAAAAAGATGGAAAAGACACAATGACGAAAACAAACAAAAAACACAAGGATAAAAAAAAGACACAATAGATTGCAAAATATTATATAATACTGAACAAATTATAACACAATGTTGAGTAGTATGACACAATATCAACTAAAAAAAGACACAATCAATGACGAAAATAACAAAAACCAAAATGATAAATAAAAAGATGACAGAATTATATAAATTGTCATTTATGTTTGTATCGGATTTCAACGCTTGTTCTTTATCTTGAAAATTGATATATTTTGTACTTTACGTTTTCAAATGATACATCGTTTTTCCTTTTGCCTCAACCCAGTTAGTTTTTCTCGTTAAGTCAGGTCATGTGTATTGCACATGAGGGCAAATTAGTCATTTTATATATCTATTTAAAAAACATTTTAATAACTAAACTAAACTAATATATATTATATAGGATTTGAATTAAATACAAATGAAATTAACGTGCTGATTATGAGAATCAAGTAGAGTAATTATATATACAAGTAGAGTAGTTATGTAATTACATAATTACTCTACTTGTATATATAATTACTCTACTTGATTCTCACAATTAGCACGTTAATTTCATTTGTACGTTAACTTTCCCCATATTATATAAATATATAATAAAATATTTTTCTTTCATCTCTTATCCCCCCCCCCCCTCTCTCTATGTCTCTCTTATCCATATCCCATAGAACACAACCACCACCATCCACCGACCCCACACTTACACTCATGACACATCTTCAAACAACCACCCAAAACCACAAATCGATGACCTAGAGTTATGTGTAACACCATGAAAATATCCCATCTAAGTTTTGGCTGAAAATGTCAATTCTGGAAGATAGAGGGCTAAAAATGAACATTTTGATCTTTATGATCCTTCGCGCGACGCGAAGCTGACAACAAAACTACTTTGTGCTAAGCGAAGTAGCTGAAACAAAACCAAGGTAACAGAGTTTTGCGCGATGCGAAGAAGTTTTCGAGCTACGCGAAACCACGTTAAGTAATCTGATACACGTGTCCAATCAAGTGTCAACACGTTACACGATTATACCAGCTACGTGTTCTGACATGGCTGAAGGCTGCTTTGCGCGACGCGAACGGCAAAAGGTTTTGTCATTCGCACGACGCGAAGGAGACCAAAATCGAGTATAAATAGGACAACTATGGGTTTGAGCCAAACCATCCCAAAACACTTTCCATTTCACACACTTAGCCTAGAATTTCGTGCCATAAGTTTCCTGGCGTTCCGACGACTTGTTTTTATGAGGTTTACGCAAGAAATGAGATTCCGAAGCCCTGTTTATGATCAACCATCTTATTTAACGAAGTCCTACCGACGAGTTGCCGATATGTTCTTGTTCTCATTCTCGAGTGATCGATTAAGGTAGGGACTATGCTTAAGTTACTTCATTACATAGTTATTTAAAAACTAGTTAAGAGTATAGTCATTAACTGTAAATTATTTCTAAATAATGTTTTTATTCAACCAATGACGTTACTGTCATAAAAGGTAATGTTATCAAAACTATATATTTTGACGAACATGTAGTAACTGTAAGGGGGATATCATTAGTAGACTTTTCTTGTCTAAGGTAAGTAATTCGTACAAATCCAATCAACCGCGGGACCCATTTACTTACCTGGAGAAACTTGCCAACGTGATAGAACCTATTAAGCCAAATGCTATTGAGGTTAAAATCAGACTTAAGGCTTGCTGATTAATCAAGAAACACCATCAAAGTATTTATGCAAACCTATTGCAAATATAGGTTAACAACATACTGACAGGAAAGGTTTCCAAATGACACCGAACTGACAATCACAGGTGAATACATTAAACCTTTTACCGACATAACTGTTTTTACTCTTGGAGTAAACAGGTTGTTTATTGCATAGAGTGTGATAAATGTTTGCATGAGGTTACATATCTCTAAAATCGTTATTATACAAAATACATAATAAAAAGCAACTCAAACCGATTACACATGTGTCTGGATCCATACATTACTGACCGTTTGGCATACAAAACCAAGTCAGTCATAACCGGTTCTCCAATTAAGGTAACATAGCTCGAGGAAGCTGTCTCCAAACAGGGGCTATGTAACTTGGGGAACTTTTAAATTTTGTGTGTAGGGTAGTGGTTAGGGGTGTTCATGGTCCGGTTTTTGCGATTTTTATATCAAACCGTGAACCGAACCGTTAGTAATGGTTTTTGGTTTTTGCAAACAAAAACCAAACCGTTGAGTTCTTAAACCGAACCAAACCAAACCGTTACTAACGGTTTGGTTCTGGTTTGGTTTCACGGTTTAGGTCCGTTAGTCTTTTATGCAAGATATCCAAATAAGATATGAGCCATATTAGTAAAGCTTTAAAAAATTTGCAGTTCTTAACAAATTGTTAAACAAAAGCTGTCCAAACAAGCTATTAAAAAGTTAAAAATGTTATTCAAAAGTTAATCAAAGTGCATATTTTCCCAATTTGTAGAAAAGCAAGCCTGGGTTCTAGGATTGAAAATTGTTTTTAGGTTTTAATTTTAAAAAAATTGCAGAGAGATATTAATGTATTCATTTACAAATCATTCAATTTTAATTTAGTTATGTCTAATAATACGTGTGTGTATAACGTATAAAGTATTTAAAAGATTATATATAATCAAATTATACGGTCCGGTTTTTACGGTTGGTTTTAGATATAAACCGTAAACCAAACCGTTCAATACGGTTTGAAATTTTTGAAACCGACCGGCCGAAAATTAAGAGAAAAAACCAACTGTGAAACCAAACCAATGACCGGTTTGGGCGGTTTCACTGTTTCGAACCGAACCATGAATACCCCTAGTAGTGGTACAGATCCCGGAAATGACAGACATTCCTGCTGAGATTGTGAAACAAAAAACTATGTTTGTATTTAACGACTGTTAATAAATTATTTTATAGAGTTAGTCAACGTTTCACCAGCTCTTTGCTGACGTATTATTCCCAACCCTTTGCAGGTAATTAAATGCAGGTAGCTATAGACAAGAATTAGGAGTCATGGAGATATATGGTCGCGACACAAGATGGTTCAATTTTGAATATAATCATTGTAATAATATAAAACAATATTTTTGTAACCAAGTACTCGGGTGTTTAATTCCCGAGAAATTTTCAATGTAAATTATTATTTATAAAAGTTTTCCGCTAAAATAAACCCGTAACAGTCTGATATATTTGACCAGCCCCTAGACCCTGGGTCGAGGTGTGACATAATGTCCCAGCTTTAACGGTGTCTTCGCCGCTGGTAAAATCAACCGTAAACTAAAAACAAGGAAACGCAGAATTTGAGGAATTCAATTCGAGTTCTCTTTAGTGATGGGAGACGAAGTGCTAACCAACGGAGCCCTCGATTCCTTCGAATCCTCCGGAGACACTAATTCAGTCGGAAGCTTTTTAGAGAAATAATACCAAAATGTTGAATCTAAGGTTTCTTTTTTCATATCCGTTGAATTGTAGGAACCACTATAACAATAGGAATAACAGTTGTAGCATCATTTTTTACATCAGGCACCACAACAGATCAATATCTGGTTTGCTGTGCACCCTTAATTGTGTTCCAGATATGAGGTTCATTCTTCTTTCTACCTATAAAAATCAAACACCGAATATGTAGAATGAGTGCTAGATGATGGATGGTGATTGAATGATGGGAGATGGAAGGTGGTCGGAGGTGGGTAGACGGCGCAGTGGTTTCCGGCAGAAAAATGAGAAAACAGTGGTGGTTGGCGATGAATTGCAAGAGAGTTATACATATATTTTTGCTTATTTTAATTATTAAAATGTTTTATTATTTTAATTATTCTTTTTTTAATGTTTTTTTATATAGATAGATAAAATGACTAATTTGTTCCAATACGCAAGACATAGGACCTAACTTAAAGAGAAAAGCTAACTGGGTTAAGGTTAAAGGACAAACCGTGTAGCATTTGAAAACGTAAAGTAACAAACAGATCAATTTTGAAAATAAAGGACAATCGATGAAATCTGATACAAACATAAAGGATAATTTCTGTGATTTTGTCTAAAAAGACACAATGATCTTTTTTCTCAACATTGCGTCTTTTTTTTAATTGAGTTATGATTTTTTTATTAATTTTTTATTAATTTTTAAGGATTCTTTTACAACAAATCCTTTTTATTTTTGTTTTCTTTCGTAGAATAACCTAACTCTATATATAATATCTGTTTATTTTCTTTATCGCCACACATGAAATAATTTGTTAATTTTTGAGGCTCAAGTTCGCTAAAAACTAGTTTTGTGACTCGTGTTCGTTATAAGTTAAAACAAAAGGAAAGATTGGTATAATGACGTGTGATTTTGTTGCTTATTCGATTTTTTTATTAAAAAATGACCATGTGATATTGTGGTGATAACGATAATAGTAAGATATCTCCATTGCATAGCCCGTACCTAGCCTATGGCTGAGGTGGCTTCGCCCGCCACAACAACACTGATGGATGGGATTGCCCCTGGTGATCAAATTCATTTGTGATCGGCCTCGCTCATTAAAAATTGTGAGGCTCATTGACAAGTGACTTAATAAAAACTTTTGTTATCTGAACACACGTACACTAATAGATTACATGATGGTTCATTTAAAATAATAATTTTTATTTTTACTTTGTAATCTTTTATGTGGAAAACTGTCTCATTTCTAGTCATTTTAAGTAAAGGTCATTCATTTTTTTAGCTAAGCTAGAGCATGGCAGGCACATAAGCCCACGGAGGATACTCTAACGTTCAACATAAGTTAATATTACATGACACTTTAAATATGCATTAAACCACTCCCTACTAGTGTTAAGTTTGTTAAAAAGGTCAATGGATTATGCTTTTAACGGGTTAAAAGGAACAATATGTATTAATTATGTATTAATTACTAATTGATTTGTTATTTATTATGGATTAAACCATTTTCTTTGGGTGAGATAGAGTAAAAGAGAAAAATGAGTGATGTGGTGCTTATGTAGAGTTAATAGGGGTTAGAGTATACCACATGAAATATGTAATTAATTTTTTTCTCCCAATCATTAATAAATAATAAAAATATAATTTACTCAATTTACCTTATTTAATTAAAGAAACTCATGACTATAAACCTAAAGGGCTATTTGTGCAATACACTAAAAGGATGTTTGAGATTCCTTATTTTATCTCTTTATAATTTATCAATAAGTTAATAAGTTACAAAAGTGTATAAGAGCTTTTCCTCTTTTATTATAGGCAATCCCAAACACCTTATTACTTTTCAAAAAGTTAACAATTTATAAATTGGTGAAAATAAGCAATCCCAAACACCCCCTAATTCGGTGTCAACGATTTAATCTTCTGATTCTGCTTCTCCCTCATCGATCTTCATCGCACTTCACCATTTTCATCTCCTCTCTCTGCTAATAAATCGGACCACCATTGAAAGCTGTTGACCACCACCATCTTCATCTCCTCTCTTTCTAGCTAATCATTAGCGGTGTGATAACATCTTCAACCTTCCTTCCACTTGTCCAATGAATCAACAGTAGTAGTGAAAACCTCAATCGTTATGTTGTTGTTGGTGGCCTACGGTTTTGTCGGTGGTGGGCGGCGACAACAAGTTTTGGGTTGGGGAGGAAGACGGACAAAAGATGACCCGTTTAGTAGGTGGGTTCCAAACTTTAGTAGGTGGTTCTAAATGATTATGCATCAACTTAGGGGGTGTTTGGGATTCCTTATTTTCATCAACTTATAACTTATAAATTTTTTGAAAAGTTAGTAATGTAAATAAGGTATTTGGCAAACCATAAGGCCTTATGAATTTTAACAACTTATGGAGAATACAAAAATAAAGGGGCTTTGAAAAGTTAGGGATATGTAATTTATTAACTTAATGAATTTGATTTACCTATTACATCCAACCCTCAAAACGCGTTACACTCTTTTTAAAAAAAGAGTGTCCTTTTTAGTTACTTTGGTTTTCCTCAACACATAAGCTAATCCAAACATTTTTTTTAAAAAACTTTTTAAAAAAATTCATAAGTTAATAAGTCTTTTTAACAAAAAGTCTTTTTTCACTTAAATAAGCAATGCCAAACACACCCTTAAACTAAAAACTGTGAAAAAAATTTGATTTGAAGTGCACACCCCCTTTTTGGACCGGCCCAATACTCAATATTCAGGTCCAGGAGGAGAATCCTTGATGCATTTTTAGTTGGTACTTGTTTTCAAAACCCACAAAAAAAAGAAAACAAGGATAAAAACAAGACCAATTGGTGCCGGTTTGAATCCATATTATGTGGTTTTTTTAACCAAAATTTTCCAACTAAAATACCGCTAACTATATATTTGCAAGGATTTGATCCACTATCTCATTTTTAGTAAGACCAATTTTGTGATTGCTATGTTTCAATAGCTTTTGTTCTATGATTATTTTAAGTAAATAAGTGCGTGCAAGTTATTTTCTATATAATCATTATTGTTAATTTGTAATGTTATATCATCATTACCATTGTCGTTATCAGGCGGTGTTTTAAAAACCGACCGGTTAACCTGTTGAGTAGCCCGGTATTTTGTACTGGATTTCGATGAGTAGCCCGGTATTTTGTACCCGGTATATTTGAGCGGTTTTATGAAACATCAAACCGGCTGGTTTTCATAGAAAACCGGTTTAAAAGCCAACCAGATTTTTTATATTTCACCCATTTTTTTTATGTTACTTATTTCATCGGCTGGTTTTCATAGAAAACCGGTGTATATCGATAAACCGGTTTAAAAGCCAACCAGATTTTTTATATTTCAGGCCCATTTTTTTTATATATGCTACTTATTTCATATAATTTTTGTATATTATGATTACAGGTAACTAAAACTTCATATTTATTATTGCAGATAATGAAAGTGCTTATACTGTTGTTGATGAGGATGACAATGAGAGTGAATTTCATCTTTTAAGTGATCGTGAACTTGATGCATGCAATACTTCGATGGCATAAAACTATTGCGCATCTTTATTTTAAAATAACTTTGTTTGAAAATCAAGGTTTTGCATTTTTTTACATGGATTAACTTTTGAATAATATTTTATTATGAAATTATGTATTTTTTTGAGTTGAAGTTGAATTCTTATGAAATTATAAGGTAAACTATACAACCCGGTTGAACCTCCCGGCTCAACTGGTTGTACCATATATTAGTCCAATCTTGTATGAATAAAATACCGGTTTTAAAAACATTGGTTATCGGTCATTAACATCCAACAACGTTACACGAATCTCTTGTAGCATCTGTTATACTAATATTCTTTTCTTTAACACTCTATACGCATGATAATTTTATGACTATAGGTGTAAAGCTTATTCTTGTGCGAGTATGCCTTAACTTATATTAATATATATACTTAAGCTAATAGTATTTTCTTTAATGGCATACTCGCACACGAATAAGCTTTACACCTATACTCATACAATCATCACACATGCACTCAACAGGATTTGAACTTACAGTCATGTGATTAGGGAGTACACAACTTTATCATCAGGATGTCCTATTAGAAACGATTAAGATAATAGATATCTTGTACAAAGATCTTCAGAACCAAGTATGACTATTAAAGAAGATGAAGGCAAAAGAATATTAATTTATTAAAAATATGTACCACAGTCTAACGACGAAAGTAGAAAATAAAATAAATTTGATAAATGATAAACTTGACAGGCAGGGCTTTCTATAATGAATTAAAATACTGAAAATACAAAGCACTTCTACCTCGCTTCAATGCAACAACTAACAAACAAAATATTAAAATTACAAAAAATACACTTCAAGAAACCACCTTGTTTAATCTTGAACATTGATATGGTACTTCTATAGCAAGAATTTAAACTATTGTTGCATATCAACATTAACTAATGATTAGGGCATCCTGAACTCTTCTACCAATGCTGCTTCTTGTTCTTTTAGGTCAATAATCTTTGTACTTTAGGTAGATAATCTAGCTGCAACCTGAAAATTGCGTTCAACTACTTGACCATTTTTTTTGCTTGAATAAGTCTGCTAAAGCTTGAGCTTGACATGTTGTGGAAGATTTTATAGAACATGCTTGAGATCTCGCAAAGAACAACGGGTTTAGCAACATATGTTGAGTATCTTTTCTTTTTAGATTAACTTAAATCGTGCTCTAATGAGATATACCTAAAATTAGGTCGGTGCACAAATAAGAAATGTTCTTGACATATAAAAATAACCCGACTACTCCGAGGCCATTTTCGTCATCTCATACTCATATTCATTGCTCGGTCATAGTTTGTTTGATTCCAAAATATAGGCATGACATGCTTTCCATTTTTAGAAACTTTCTATTTTGAGTTGTACGAACACAAACATAGACTGCTTCCTACTTGAACTCATGACTTATTCTTGTTCTTATTAACGAAGATTTATTTTAATAAATAGCAACACATTTTTTATTTTACTCGTAATTATAAGTAATAAGTTTAACTTTTGTCACTAACCTAGAAAATTCCAGATATTATTTATTTCATAAACAAATTGATTTTTAATTAGTATTATTCAGTTAAATGTTAATAGACACGTAAGATGGGTTTGATCAAGTCTGCACAATTTTGCCAGTTTGCTCTCATCTTACACAAATAACTGAATAAGTAACTAAGGTAGTCAACGTCGCCGCACTAAACTTGGCATCCCAGCTTCTTCGAAACCCGCAAGTCTCAACTTCATGACATCACGCTTTGGCATAGTTATCTACTTATCTTTCAGCACACATCCGTTTTATATTCTATTCAGGGCTGGGCCATCTTCGTATGAAGATAAGCGATCGCTTTGGTCCCGAAATTTTTAGGATCCCTTAAAAAATTATATATGTAATGTGTAACATTATTGTGTAATTTGATTCTTTTGACAGAATGTTTCTTAAAATTTAGTTTAGGTTTAGTCCTACACGAGTGTCTAGAGATCCATCTTTAGTTCAAGTCACTATGCATGTTTTTTATCCCTCAATTAAACTGGACAGCTAGCTAGCCTTCTTTTTTAAACTAAATAAAAACTAATTATAAGTTATTTTATCCTGAGTTTGTGATTGAGTTTGAAAATAACTTATTGACTTATATAGAAAATATGCAACAATATTGTTTTCGATTTAAAATAAATCTTATATTTTCTTTAAACTGCACAGCCTAATCCATCTCTCCATCCCTAAACTGCACAGCTCCGATGTGAACGCTCTAATAACTTCTTTAGCTCCTTGGACACTTGAAATTGCAGTAAACACAAAGTGTAAATAGTAACTGGGACAATTATATATCAAGTCCTAGATCCAAACTAATGTTTAAATGTTACTTTAACATTCTAGTGTTTTTCTAGGGATGGAAGTGTGGGACGATACCTTTCTCTTAATAAACTCAAATGTTATTTTTTTTATTTTTTTTTACCTTCTTACACATTCTAGTGCCAATTAATAGTTGCCTCCACATAATTAATCTAACCAGTTCTTCAAAAACTTGGGCCAATTTTGTAAAAGTAATTGTACGTGTACAATAAGATTTTGACGTAAAGCCTACTGGCTACTGTAAAAGCCTACTGGCTTCAAGCGATACAGGCTTTTAGTGAATGTTTAAAGGTGTCATTGTGCCAAAGTTAAGAAAAAGTACAATGCCAATCGGATGCCATTCGTCAATGTTGTTAATTTTTGAACCGGAATATCTACCAACTAGATTACATGTTTTTTTGTTTGGGTTGGGTCAGGTCGGTTTCGACTATTTTGAAAACCCAAAACCTAGCACTATTCAAATTCAAGGTCCTAACAAACGGTTACATATACTTATAAATTTAACTTCTAGAATATCAAACGTGCATGATTAGTTTGATAACAAATAGGGTTATGAAAATTAATATTGATAATTTTAATATTGAAATCGAGTTAGAAAAATCTAGATAAATTGGGTCAGCAAGTCGTTGGAAAATGATTGATCAATTATATCTCTAGACCATACTCATATGACTTTTTTATTAGTATTGCCAAATTATTTAATTATACGAATGCAAGAAAACTAAGGAATCAAAAATGAACAAAATCTCTACTATTTTGCAATGAATAAACTTGAAGAAAAAAAAGCAGAGAATACAAATAATACATATTTTTTTTTATTATCATTTAATAACTACATCCACCTTTAAATTTGTCTAAATTAATATGAAGCGTTTATATCAAAATAGAGAGCAAACGAGCAACAAGTAGCGCCATAAACGTATTTTAAATAGCAAAACCCAAAAGTGGCAAAAAAATCATATTGAAAAAGAGTGTTGAGTTGATTAAAAAAGATTGCAAAAAATGATTAAATTATTGGGTTTTCAAACTTTTCACTGGTGTTCACCTACTTCCCAGCCTGTTCCTGGAAATTTTTTTATAAGTGATGCGAGTTAAAATATTAAGGTAAACAAAGATTAAAAGTATATATGTGAGTAATTTATTGTTAAAAATTATTAAAACAAGTTTTGCAGGCCTAAATACTGTGCTATGAATAATTACTAAAAATAAAATTAAAAAAACTAAAATAAAAAACAATTGCAAACATAAACAGTGAAAAAAATTAATAAGTCACGTGACAACGAATTAATAAATTACATAAATTCTCACTACAGTTTGGTAAAGGTTAGGAAAATTCACTTTAGTAACCATGAGATACGCAACTCAATACTCGTGTATCTACTATTGATCGTGTATCAAAAAAATTTCCACATGCTTTTCGAACAGACAGAAATGAAATATTCACTCTAGTAGAAGTTTATTACCTGTCAAATTAAAGACTGACACAAACACCCAAGTGCTTGGTTTGAAGACCCTGTTGCGTTAGTCATCATGCTCACCTTCGGTTTGGAAAGATGCAGCGTTCAAACTTCAAATAATCAAATGCCTATGCACAACTAGAGTTACAGTCCTAGTGCGACTCACCTCGTTCCTTGACTCCATTCACGTCGAGGGTGAGTAGCAAGTAACCAGACTCGTGAACCATAGAGTATGACTCCAGGAAACCGGCCTTGTCCTAGTGACGACTACTCCTCAACTAGTACGTGTATGTCTGGCCTCCAACTAAAAAAGACGTTTGCGCAACTTTCAGATAGTTTGATGGCGCGAGTCATGATCACCGTATTTGTTCCCTTGGCCGGGGAATTGACAATTATAGGGATACAAATCACTTCGGACAGTCATTTGATTAAGCATAGCTCTAATACCACTTGATGCACGAGGACACGAAATTAAATGGCCGGCTTGATTGTTAAACAAAAGCTTCCTAAGAATCACACTAATTCTTAGATGATGTTTAGTGAACAATGTTTAAAGAAAAGCAACCATCCTATGTATTTTTTTTAAAAGGTAAGTGAAGAAACACTAATCGGACCCCGGGCAGATTACGGATAACCTGGGGGTTAAATAGATGTTTCCCACGAGGGGTTAGACCCGGCAAAGATGGTTCTTTTGATAACCTGCAAAACAGACACCGTGAGCTCGTCACTGAGAGGGGGGGGTTCCTCCTTGTGACCACCCTCCGGCGTGAGAATCAGACTAGATTGCTCTTAAATATAAATGTATATTAAGAGATTGCTAGAGCAGATATCAGGTATAATATGTAATACGAGATAGTATATGATGATAATGTGATAAGATGAGATGATCATACCATTTGGGGTATTTATAACCGAAGGTAGGTTTCCAAGAAGGTGTGGCCGGCTGAATAGTATTCCTGTTCCACCAACTGTGGCCTACGCACGTGCCCTGCTGGTAGTTGGTGGGTAGGCAGCGGCTGACAGTGACCAGGCCTGCTGTGTACTATTCCTTTTCCACCAACTGCCGGCTATGCACGTGGTATGATAGGAGTTGGTGAGTAGGCAGCGGCCAATAGTGACATACAGTACAAGAGCATGCTGCTCGCCATACTGTTGTCAATAAGCTGTCGTATCTTTGGTCAGATCTTTTGCCCATACCTCGTCAGGTACAGTACAGAAGATCTTCCCGTATCGTACGGACTGGCTTATTTGGGCGGGAGTATTCCCCCTCCCGCCTTTGTGCGGGATTGCTCATCCCCTCAGGTAACTGCTGAGTTATTGAGAGCTAAGTGCCTTGTGCGTGTAGCCTTGCTGCGCGGGTGGCCTTCCCTGATGGCTTGTATCCGCAGCTGCGGGAACAGGCAGAGTACTTCACCATTGGGAGGCATTTCCTGCGGGAACAGCTTGCGTACTGCGCGTAAGGACGTCACGTCTCTGAGCATGGTGGGTCCTGCGGATCCAGTTGGTTTCTGCGCAGACGTCTCTCTTTAAGGTGAGTCTTGCGGGTCCAACTGGGCTCTGCTGGGACCTACCTCTTCAAATGAAGAAACACTAATCGGACCCCGGGCAGATTACGGATAACCTGGGGGTTAAATAGATGTTTCCCACGAGGGGTTAGACCCGGCAAAGATGGTTCTTCTGATAACCTGCAAAACAGACACCGTGAGCTCGTCACTGAGAAGGGGGGGTTCCTCCTTTTGACCACCCTCCGGCGTGAGAATCAGACTAGATTGCTCTTTAAATATAAATGTATATTAAGAGATTGCTAGAGCAGATATCAGGTATAATATGTAATACGAGATAGTATATGATGATAATGTGATAAGATGAGATGATCATACCATTTGGGGTATTTATAGCCGAAGGTAGGTTTCCAAGAAGGTGTGGCCGGCTGAATAGTATTCCTGTTCCACCAACTGTGGCCTACGCACGTGCCCTGCTGGTAGTTGGTGGGTAGGCAGCGGCTGACAGTGACCAGGCCTGCTGTGTACTATTCCTTTTCCACCAACTGCCGGCTATGCACGTGGTATGACAGGAGTTGGTGAGTAGGCAGCGGCCAATAGTGACATACAGTACAAGAGCATGCTGCTCGCCATACTGTTGTCAATAAGCTGTCGTATCTTTGGTCAGATCTTTTGCCCATACCTCGTCAGGTACAGTACAGAAGTTCTTCCCGTATCGTACGGACTGGCTTATTTGGGCGGGAGTATTCCCCCTCCCGCCTTTGTGCGGGATTGCTCTCGGCTTTGCTCATCCCCTCAGGTGACTGCTGAGTTATTGAGAGCTAAGTGCCTTGTGCGTGTAGCCTTGCTGCTAGAGGTGCACAAATCGGTTTTTTTCGTCCAGGAAAAAAACCGGTTCGGTTAATAACCGGACCGGTTAATAACCGGTTTTTGTGTATGAAAACCATAACCGGTCAAACCGGTTAGGACCGGTTTGGGAACCGGTTAGAACCGGTTAATAAACCGGTTTTTTTATTAACCGGTTTTTTAATAACCGGTCTAACCGGTTAACCGGTTTTTTTTTTTTTTTTTTTTTTATAAATAACCATTATTTTTTCACATTATAAACAAACCGGTAACTACAAGGCAAACCGGTAACTACAAGCATTAAATCGTTATCGCATATTCGTAACTCAAAAATACATAACTTTCATTTATAGCTTTTACATTAAAAATACAAACATTAAATCGTTATCGCATATTCGTAACTCAAAAATACAAACATTAAAGAATGCTTAGACACGATTACATTAACAACTTGCTGTTTCTTACTCATTATTTTCATCGCTACCCGATCCCGAGCTATTCCTTAGGTAATCGTCGTACGCGGCTTCTTCATCGGTCATTGGTTGAGTGTGTCCTTGATTGACCTCGTCTTCATACAAGCCCGCCTCATAGTCAATTTCCCCCTCGAGTGAGCGTTGATGTTGTGCCCTATCTAAAGAGTCCAAGTAATCCTTGTAGCAAATAGACATCTCTACAGCTGGTGGAGTGAGTCGAGTCCTCCTAATCGATATAACCCTGCCAGAAACAGAAAAAGCAGACTCCGAAGCTACCGTGGAAGCTTGGACCGTTAGTAAATCTTTGGCCATGGCGGCGAGGATCGGAAACTCATCCTCCTTACCTCTCCACCAAGCCAGCAAATCAAGACTTCTAAATTCATCTGGAGTCATGTGTTTCACAAAGTTGGTACCACCATACCTTCCAAGTTCACTGCTTGGGGTGTTTACCTTTTGACGTTTACCGGCGTCTTCCCAAATCATGTAGTACATCCCCATTTCAAGGTCGGTTTGGGATTGGGATTGGGCAACAGCTCTTAACGAGTCATGAATTTGGGAAGACGACCCGTATTTTGTAAGGTAAACATCATACATGTTAGACAAGGTGGTGTTGAAAGCATTCTTTAAAGTTTGGTTATAATAGGGGTTTTGATCGTCGTTTAACTCTAGCTCATCACAAATTTTTTCTATTAAAGCTTCAACACCACCAACATTTATGCAAGGGTTTAACGCAGCAGCACATGTCAAAACAGCGGGTAGTTGTTGAAAATATTTTCTAAATTTTTCTTTCATTTTTACACCCATATCAAAATAAGGTGCACCCCTACAATGAAGTTCACTCAACTTTGTGCACATGACAGCAATTTTTGGTAAAACAATGGGGCTTGTTGGATAGTAAACCCCGGATAAACTAGTTGTGCAAGATTTAAAAATTTAAAGGACCTCCGTAACGATCTCAATCAATAACCAGTTTCTAGGATCGTACGGTGCACATTTACCCCTACTTGACATTATTTGATGAAACGCAATTAGTGATTCTTTTTGTTGGATGGCTTTCTCAAACATATCACAAGTCGAGTTCCATCTTGTTGGACAATCCCAATTGGGCCCCAACCATTGACAATTAGCTTCATCACAAAATTTTTTGTATCTTGAAAATGTTTTATTGTTGCTAAAAACATCTCGTAACATTCTTTTAAAATTGTTTCTTTGCGTTTCGATCACGTTTAACCCATCTTGCACGGCCAAGTTGATAATATGTGCAATGCATCGGCTATGAAAAAACGCTCCATCACAAATAGGTTTATACTTTAATTTTAAATGGCCAACCGCGGCCGTATTGTTGGACGCGTTATCAAACGAAATTGAAAAGATTTTATCTTCAATCTTGTATTGTCGAATGACTTTATCCAAGAGTTTAAAAATATTTCTACCCGTGTGCGGGTAATCAAACAATTGAAACGCAACGGTTCGTTTCATCATTTGCCACGACCCGGGGTCAACCCAATGAGCCGTCACACAAATGTATGAGTCGGGCGAACCATTAGGTACCGACCACACATCCGTTGTTAAGTTTACACCAGTTTGTAAGTTTGAAAAGTATGAAATTAGTTCGGATTTAGCGTTTTTCCAAGCTTTAAGACAATCTCTTCTAAGGGTCGAACGACTTACGTGTTGGTAGCGTGGTTGAACATACTTTTGCATCATCTCCGTGAATTGAGGGTTGTCGAAGTGGTTGAAAGGAAGTGTATTTTGAATCACAAAGTTTGAAAACTTTTGACGTACCGCTTCAAGGTCGTACGTAAACACCGTTCCTTGATTCGTCATCTCCGGCTGCGAACTACTTCCCGATTCGTCCTTCAAGGCCTTGCAAAACGGCCTTTGTACATGCGCTCTTAAAGTGGAGTTTGCATCTTTGCCATAAAACTTCAAACAATGTTTGCATCGAGCTTTTTGGGTACCGTTAGACATTTCGCATAGGTCGAAATGTTGCCAAACATCTTGGTTTCGTTTCGTGGGGATGACCCGAACGACCGTTTCTCCCGTGTTCGAGGCACCCATGTTGACGGATGAAGTAGCACTTTGGGAGGCCATGATAATCGACTACGAAATAAGAGCGTATGGAGTGGTAATGTGGTATAATTGAGCGTGAGATAACAAAATAATCGCGTATGTAATAAACGTTTAGAGCGTTTGGAGTTGTATAATCGAGTGTGATCTAACCAATACCCAACCTAAGCTATATATAGATGTTTGTGGGGGTAAAATGGGGAAAAAAAAAACGGTCAAAAATTATAAAAAACGGCTATACGGCCGTTACTCAACGGGAAGAAACCGGTTTATAACCGGTTAACCGGTTTTTTTATAACGGTCAAAAACCGGTTTATAAAAAAACCGGTTAACCGGTTTTTTAAAAAACCGGTTATTAAAAAAACCGGTTTTTTAATAACCGGTTATTAAAAAAAACCGGTTTTTTTTATAACCGGTTATAAAACCGGTTTTGGCTCCAAATTGTGTAACCGATATATAAACCGCCGGTTTGTAAACCGGTCAAACCGGTTTACAAAAAACCGGTTTTCTTAAAAACCGGTTTCCGGTTTAAACCGGCAAACCGGTTCGAGGACCGGTTTTTTTGACCACCTCTACTTGCTGCGCGGGTGGCCTTCCCTGATGGCTTGTATCCGCAGCTGCGGGAACAGGCAGAGTACTTCACCATTGGGAGGCATTTCCTGCGGGAACAGCTTGCGTACTGCGCGTAAGGACGTCACGTCTCTGAGCATGGTGGGTCCTGCGGATCCAGTTGGTTTCTGCGCAGACGTCTCTCTTCAAGGTGAGTCTTGCGGGTCCAACTGGGCTCTGCTGGGACCTACCTCTTCAAGTCCTCCCAGTCCAATGTTCTTCTCATGAATGTTTAATAAAGTGAGGTGAACTTTTGGATTTAAGCAAAGGGTTTTGAAAAGGGTTTAGTTTTAAGGTTTTCCATGGGGATTCTTCCCGCGGAAGTCCTTGTCACTTGCAGAAATTCCCGACTTTCCTGCTTGATCTTTGGGTATGATGCGGGTAGGTCTGTAACCTCCTCGCAAGTCAGGAGCGTTGAGTCCTACTTGTGTGGATTCTCCATGAGGTTTTGGTATTTTTGAACATAGTGATCAATTATGTTAAAACCACCAATTCCATCCTGGAGCTTCATACAATGTAGTTCTCGACGTTCCCGCTATGCGGGGATGTTATTTCCGTTTCCGCAAGCATTGCCCAGAAGATCCTTCTTGGTTTCAATTCCCTGCGGAGCGCTAGGTATGTGAAGGGTTTTGCCTTGACACTGTACCCGCGCTCGTCTTATGGTTACTTTACTTCCAAGGTATTCCTGGCGTCCATTCCCTGCGGGTGCTAAGTATGTGAAGGGTTTTGCCTTGACACTGTACCCGCACCCGTCTTATAGTTACTTGGTTGCCAATGTATTCCTGGCGTCAATTCCCTACGGGTGCTAAGTATGTGAAGGGTTTTGCCTTAACACTGTACCCGCACCCGTCTTATGGTTACTTGGTTGCCAAGGTAAGGGGTATTTTCCCGCTTACTTTTGAATCTTTTTGAATTTTTGAAATTCGAAGAGTTGGTGAAAGGATAAGAACAGTCCAAACCTCTGAAACGTCGTGCGACGGTTTCTTCTGACTGTGTCAGGACGTGCAGGAAGTTATGGTGACGTGACAGTACATGGTCATTTCAGACGCTTTTTCAGGCGCGTGGGCGCGATTTTTCGGGCGCGTGGCCGCGAAATTAATGGTACGCGTCCTTTCAACAGCTGTTGCCAGCTTGCTTTTTGCCACGTGTCATAGTTTCATTGCACCTTCGATTTCTCTCTCTTCCGCATTAAATTCATCGCATTAATTGCGATTAGTATATAAAGGGGGAGAGGGTTCTTTGTAATCCACACTTTCACTTTTCTCTTCATCTTCAAAACGATTTCCGGCGAATACTCACCTTTCCAGTCGAGCATTCTCTTGAAATCGTTTTCTTCTTTCATCTGCAAGATGTCTTCTCACGATCTCGAAGCTACAGCCCAGGAGGCTGGGGTGTTCGCCGATGACAAGAGTACTGCTGGCGAGTGCCAGTGTGCTCTGCTTGTCGATCTGTATCAGTACATCGTCAGGAAGTTCATGCTCGAGTCTCTCGAGCCTGAGTTTCCTGAACCCCATCAGACAGTGTATGATGCCCCCAGAGGCAAGATCGGGGTATATGCTGCATTCTTTGTCTATGGGAATCTTAGGTTCCCGTTGACAAAGTTTGTGTACCGTGTCCTAGAGAGGCACGGTGTACACCTGACCGAGGTGCACCCGATGGCAATCGCGAAGATTCGCCACTTCGAGTGGGTGTGCCGGATTCTGGGCATTGAGCCCTATGTCGACCGCCTGATGACCTTCTACTCTTGGAGGTGCATCCAGGGGTGGTATACGCTGATAACCCGGATTAAGGGTTTGAAGATTTGCGCAACCGAGCGCAGTCTTCGTTCGTGGAAGCGGGAGTTCTTCTACATCTCCGCTCGCGCCATCCCCCTTGCCATGAAATTCAAGAATGGGCAAGCACTTCCCAGCCTTCACGCCTCCAACTACCAGGAGGCGGAATGGTTCTCGAAGATATCCCGAGTCCAATCTCCGGTTTACCGGTTTGCGGAGTCCGGGATGGTGATGCTCGGGATGAGCCGGGTGTGGAAGGATGCGGATGCGCAAAAGATCCCAATCGTCCTTGAATACGGTTCGAACTATGTTCCTTACGGTATGCTCTGTTTCTTTTTGTTGATTTAGAATCTCTTCTAACTTCTTTCCTGTTTATTTCAGAGGGGAACGACTTGCAGTCGCTCCTGTATCCGCGGGAGGCTGACAGTCCCGCTCGGATGGGTACTCGTGCTCTAGATGAGAACGAGTTGCCCATCCTTGAACAAACGGCGGATCGGTTCGTGGAGGTCTACCCGCTAGGCCACGAGATCCTGAGCGCCAGGCGGCCAGGTAAGGCGTTATTCAACCCTCGACCCCTCAATGTTGAAACCTCTGCTGGAATTCCTCTAATCTTATGTTCTGATAAGGAATCCGCAGATGGTCCTCCGTTGGTGCGGAAGAAGAAGGCTGCCGGCGGGAAGGGAAAGGAGAAGGTGGCCTCTACTGCCGATCCGGTGCCTCGGTCTGATTCAGAGGCCGAGAGCGAGGAGGTGGCGGGGAACCCCGGTGGTGATAAGACCACCGCTCCGGAGGCTGCGACGACTGTCACCTCCGGAGAGCCCAGGATGACAATAGTGAGCGGCGTGAAGAGGCCGGCTCCATCGGGTTCATCCCCGCCTCTCCGTACCTTTAGGCTCAAGAAAACCCGTAACTACAAACTTCCCTGATGGACCCGCAAGACTCACCTTGAAGAGAGACGTCTGCGCAGAAACCAACTGGATCCGCAGGACCCACCATGCTCAGAGACGTGACGTCCTTACGCGCAGTACGCAAGCTGTTCCCGCAGGAAATGCCTCCCAATGGTGAAGTACTCTGCCTGTTCCCGCAGCTGCGGATACAAGCCATCAGGGAAGGCCACCCGCGCAGCAAGGCTACACGCACAAGGCACTTAGCTCTCAATAACTCAGCAGTCACCTGAGGGGATGAGCAAAGCCGGGAGCAATCCCGCACAAAGGCGGGAGGGGGAATTCTCCCGACCAAATAAGCCAGTCCGTACGATACGAGAAGATCTTCTGTACTGTACCTGACGAGGTATGGGCAAAAGATCTGACCAAAGATACGACAGATTATTGACAACAGTATGGCGAGCAGCATGCTCTTGTACTGTATGTCACTATTGGCCGCTGCCTACTCACCAACTCCTGTCATACCACGTGCATAGCCGGCAGTTGGTGGAAAAGGAATAGTACACAGCAGGCCTGGATGCCCTTCTCAACGAACCCTAGACCAAGCAGGAAGCCAGCCTTTTCCCCATCCTCATGAGAAGCGTTGAGGGCTGCGCTCATGGCATCGTCATATGATGTGTCCGTGAAGACCCGATGCACAACCTACAAAACAAAAATACAAGTATCAAAACCTTTTCTAAGTATAAAGAAAAGCGTGAAGACATTATGAAGCTAAGTTTACCTGCGACAACGCTTCTCGTGGAAGCCATTCCTTGGTAACCAGAGCCTCCTGGAGGGCAGCTTGAGCTTGGTTACGGGCGCGTTCGGCTTCACTTTTGTTAAGGTTGGCAAGCAACACTTCCTTAGCAGCAGCCTCTTCAACGCCCTTTAGCTTACGCTCAGTATGGTCAAGCATACCCCTCTGGTCCAAGATTTCTTGAAGCTTCTTGGCGTCTTCCATGGCCAAGGCGTCATGAGCCTGCTGGAGCCTCTCTAATTTGGCTTTGAGCTCCTCATTCTCGGTGCGTAGAGGCTCAACAACAGCTTCAGCCCTGGTGGCCCTCTCAGTTGCGTTCCGAGCGGTTTCCTTAGCTAACCGACGCTGTTTTTTAACAGCTTGGGCAGCCTTGGAACGGGCCTCGAGACGGGCCTGAACTTCAACCTCAAGGGCCTTGAAGACCTTCTCCTTCTCCGCAGCAACGGCGGAGAGCCTCCTGTTCTCCTCCCGGACAGCCCGCGCCTGAGCTACTTCTTGGATACGAGCTGCTTTTAACTTGTCGTTTTCACGACATAGCAGCTCGACGCGCGGATGCATCCGGGAAAGGAGAATTCGAAGCTGGTTTGTCAGCCTACCCTCCTGGTAGCTTGACATAGCTTCTCCCAGTGCACCACTGGGGGCGGCGTAGCGCGCCCACTCGACGCAGTCCACAGCCGTCCGAAGGGTGGTCCCCGGCGGATGTTCCACCGCGGAACAAACACCTCATTCGAATCCGACACTGCAAAAACAAAAAGCAGTTAGGAAAAGATGATAAAAAAAAACATAACAGGCCAAAATAACCCTACGCACCTGTAGGGTCGACGACAGGCCTGTAGCCGCCAAACCATCACCCGAACCTAACGGATATCCATCCAAGAGGTCAGGCAGATGGGAAGGAGGCAGAGATTGGCTAGACGCCCCAACCCCAAACATACCTGCTGAACCGGCCGGGGGCGAGGTGGTCGCCGGTGCTGGAGGCGCGGTTGAAGCCGCCGTCGTAGGAACCAACAGAGGTGAACTCACCGGAGGTGAACTCACAACCGTGGTCGCCGCTGCGGAAGAGCCCGCAGAAAAACTCACCGCCGGCTCAGTGAAGGAATCAGTGAATATGGCACTGACAGCCGGCGGAGACGACGTCACAGTTGGAACAGTTGCCTCAACCGAGTGAGCAACTGAACCAACACGTGAAGCAGGCGCAGCCGCCTGGGTCATCGCCTCGGGTAGGTTGACCAAACCTACCGTCATGGGTCCAGAAGTGCTCCTCCCCGCTCCACCCTGGAATGCGGTTGCATCCACGCTTGCATGAAGACAACATATTTAAATATAATGGCGGAAAGATATGAAGTTAAAGTTAAAGTTTACACTTACGAGTCCTCTTGAGCTTGAAGGTGCGAATAGGCGGGGACGAACCCGATGGAGCCGGCCTCTTCACGCCGGTCACCGTCGTTGTACTAGGCTGCCCGGAGGTGACAGCTGTCTCAACCTCCGGAACAGTGGTCTCATCACCACCAGGGTTCCCCGCCTCCTCTTCACTCTCGGTCTCCGACTCTAAACGATTCCCCTGATCGGCAGTGGAGGCAACCTTCGCCTTGCCCTTCCCGCCGGCAGCCTTCTTCTTCCTCGCCAAGAAAGGACCATCTGCGGATTCCTCATCAGAAGATGACAAAATTAGAGGAATTCCCGCAGAGGTTTGAGCATTGAGAGGGCGAGGGTCAAAAAGTTCTTTACCTGGCCGCCTGGCGCTCAGGATCTCGTGGCCTGGCGGGTAGACCCCCACGAACCGATCCGCCGTTTGCTCAAGGATGGGCAACTCGTTCTCATCTAGAGCACGAGTACCCATCCGAGCGGGACCATCACTCTCCCGCGGATGCAGGAAAGACTGCAAGTCGTTTCCCTCTGAAAACAAAAAGAAAAAACGGTTAGAACAAAAACCCTAAATTAACGGATAATATGAAGCATACCGTAAGGGACAGAGTTCAAACCGTATTCGAGGACGATGGGAATCTGTGACGCCTCCTTCCACACCCGGCTCATCCCGAGCATCACCATCCCGGACTCCGCAAAGCGGTAAACCGGAGACTGGATCCAGGAAACCTTGGAGAACCATTCCGCCTCCTGGTAGTTGGAGGCGTGAAGGTTCGGGAGAGCTCTCCCGTTCTTGAACGTCATCGCTATGGGGACGACGCGAGCGGAGATATAGAAGAACTCCCGCTTCCAAGATCGAAGACTGCGCTCGGTAGCGCAGATCTTCAAACCCTTGATCCGATTGACCAAGGTATACCACCCCTGGATGCACCTCCAGGAATAGAAGGTCATCAGGCGGTCAACATGGGGCTCCACACCCACTCGAAATGGCGGATCTTGGCGATCGCCATTGGGTGTACCTCAGTCAGATGCACACCGTGTCTCTCCAGAACACGGTATACAAACTTCGTCAATGGGAACCTGAGATTCCCATAGACGAAGAATGCAGCGTACACCCCTATCTTGCCCTTGGGGGCATCGTACACCGTCTGATGAGGTGCAATAAAACTCAGGCTCGAAAGGCTCGAGCATGAACTTCCTGACGACGTACTGATAAAGTTCGACCGGAAGAGCACACTGGCACTCGCCAGCAGTACTCTTGTCATCCTTGTCCGACGTGGACGACGGATTCTCGAGGTATACATCGAACTCCTCGACAATAACCTCAGGATCGTGAGAAGACATGTTTGGGATGTAAACAAGAACGATTTCAGGAAAATGCTCGACAGAAAAGTTAGAGTATTCGCCGGAAATCGTTTAGAAGAAGAAGAGAGGTGAAACTGTGAGTTGAGTTTCAACCTCTCCTCCCTTTATATACTTATCGCAATGAATGCGATGAATTTAATGCGGAAGAGAGAGGAAAACGCTGGTGCAATGAAACTATGACACGTGGAAAAAGCAAGCTGGCAACAGCTGTTGACAGGACGCGTGCCGTAAACTTCGCGGCCACGCGCCCGAAAACTCGTGCCCACGCGCCTGAAAAAGCGTCTGGAATGACCATATACTGTCACGTCGTCATAACTTCCTGCACGTCCTGACACTGTCAGAAGAAACCGTCGGACGACGTTTCAACAGTTTAGACTGTTCTTATCCTTTCACCAACTCTTCGAATTTCAAAAAGATTCAAAAAGATTCAAAAGTAAGCGGGACTATACCCCTTACCTTGGCAACCAAGTAACTATAAGACAGGTGCGAGTACAGTGTTAAGGCAAAACCCTTCACATACTTAGCACCTGCAGGGAATTGAAGCCAAGAATACCTCGGCAACCAAGTAACTATAAGACGGGTGCGGGTACAGTGTCAAGGCAAAACCCTTCACATACTTAGCACCCGCAGGGAATTGAAGCCAGGAATACCTTAAAAGTAAAGTAACTATAAGATGAGTGCGGGTACAGTGTCAATGCGAAACCCTTCACATACCTAGCACTCCGCAGGGAATTGAAACCAAGAAGGATCTTCTGGGCCATGCTTGCGGAAACGGGGATAACATCCCCGCATAGCGGGAACGTCGAGAACTAGATTGTTTGAAGCTCCAAGATGGAATTGGTTGTTTTAGCATAATTGATCACTATGTTCAAAACTACCAAAACCTCATGGAGAATCTATACAAGTGGAACTCAACGCTCCTGACTTGCGAGGAGGTTACAGACCTACCCGCATCATACCCAAAGATCAAGCAGAAAAGTCGGGAATTTCTGCACGTGACATTAGGACTTCCGCGGGAAGAATCCCCATGGAAAACCTTAAAACTAAACCCTTTTCAAAACCCTTTGCTTAAGTCCAAAAGTTCATCTCACTTATTAACAATTCATGAGAAGAACATTGGACTGGGGGGACTTGAAGATGTAGGTCCCAGCAGAGCCCAGTTGGACCCGCAAGACTCACCTCAAAGAGGGACGTCTGCGCAGTTGAACCCGCAAGACTCACATTCAACAGGGACGTCTGCGCAAAGGCTAAACTCGCAAGACTCACCTTGAAGAGACGTCTGCGCAGAAACCAACTGGATCCGCAGGACCCACCATGCTCAGAGACGTGACGTCCTTACGCGCAGTACGCAAGCTGTTCCCGCAGCAACGGATACTAGCCATCAGGGAAGGCTACCCGCGCAGCAAGGCTACACGCACAAGGCACTTAACTCTTAAATAATTCAGTAATGTCACCTGAAGAATGAGTGAGCAAGCCGGGAACACTCCCGCACAAAGCCGGGAACACTCCCGCACAAATGAGCCAGTCTGTACGATACTGGAGGATCTTTTGTACTGTACCTGACGAGGTATGGACAAAAGATCTGACCAAAGATACGACAGCTCACTGACAACAGTATGACGAGCAGCACGCTCTTGTACTGTATGTCACTATCAGCCGCTGCCTACTCACCAACCTGTCGGAGGACGTGCATAGCCTGCAATTGGTGGAACAGGAATAGTACACAGCCGGCCTGGTCACTATCAGCCGCTGCCTACCCACCAACCACCAGCATGGCACGTGCGTAGCCCACAGTTGGCAGAACAGGAATACTATTCAGCCGGCTGTACCTGCTTGGAAACCTACCTTCGGCTATAAATACTCTAACACCTTGGAATGGTATGGACACATTACATTACCTTATCACATCTTATCTTTTCTAGCAATCTCTTAATATACACTTATATTCAAGAGCAATCTAGTCTGATTCTCACGCCGGAGGGTGGTCACAATGAGGTACCCCCCCCCCCCTTCTAAGTGACGAGCTCACGCTGTCTGTTTTGCAGGTCACCAGAAGAACCATCTTTGCCGGACATAACCCCTCGTGGGAAACATCTATTTAACCCCAAGATTATCCGTAATCTGCCCGGGGTCAATTAGTGTTTCTTCACCAATGGCAAGGACATTGGATCAAACCCTATTCTCTCCAAATAATATCTATCACTTACAACACTGATTCTCACACCGAAAGGGTGGTTATAAGAAGCCCCCCCCCCTCCCCAATTCCCTTTCTTATAACGAGCTCATAGTGTCCTGTTTTACAGAAATTGTTGATAAGAACTCTAAAAAATCTGATAATAGTTTGATAACGATAACCGGGAAAGATAGTAAGTAAACCAGTCAAGATTTTTACTTAGTCTTTCTTCATTACTTTAATATATAAAATAATATGTTGATTGGGTCAATCATAAGAAGTCAAACCAAATGCATGCATTTAGGTTCAGCACGATTAGAAACAAGAAACTAAGGTCAAAACATGAAGGCAAAGTCAAATATTTACGCATCATTTCATTCTTTTTACAAAAGTAAGACAATAATGTGAATTTTTTTTATCTTTATTCTCATTTTCTACAGAGAATTAAAATTTTGAAGAGGAATTTATTTACGAATCAATATATCTTGTTGAAACAAGATATATTATATAAAGTAGCACTCTTATCTTGCAAAGTGTACGAAGTTAAGAGGAGACGACATGTGTCTTTTGAATGAAAGATAAGTCAATCTTCATCATAATCACGTACAAAGTTAAATAATCACGCAACTTATATAATAACTATGCAACCCAAATTTATAATTACATACATATATAAATAATAACGCATACACATACACAACATGTCAACATATATGATACTAATATGTCAGATCCTCATTCTATTAGGTTATGAATTGTGATACAAAAACATGAATTACATCATAGCATAATCTCAACATAGATTTATGAGAAGCAATACTAATGTCATAGGCCCTCGTTCCTTCGTTCCATTAGATACGCCAACGTTTAAATATAGAGTTAGTATATTACCCTAATGGTCTTTATACTTAATCAAAATTCGTTTTTATTCTAACCATGTAATTTGTTGTTCTATGTTATGCTTATACATTTGTTTTGAGCTTTTACGACTTGTAAGTTGTGCCTTTTTTCTTCTTTAATGAATCGCTCTTTCGGGAAAAAAAAAGATAAAGAAAAAAGTGTTTTGGCACGATGATGTCTAGTTGGGTAAAACGGTGTCAAACAGTTAATTCTTAGAAAAGGTGAGGTGGGGGTCCGAGTTTTACTATAAGGAGTAGGTTAAGAGCATTCACAAAACATCCTTTTATCTTAAAATCCAAAATTACATTAAATCACTATCTTCTCTCTATTTATTTCAATTAAATAATATTTTTTTATACTTTAATTATTACATTTTCATCTTTCCTCCATTCACAATCACTTTCAATAGTATTACAAAATTATAAGGGTGAACAGTATATTTCAAAAATACAGAAAAATCACTACGTTTTTTCTCTGCTCTACTCACAACACCCTAAATCATTATATGTATTACAAAAATCCCCATCACAAAATTTGGTGGATTAAATGGTAGTTGTATAAAAAATAACTACTCGGTATAAATTTATTGATTGCTGTTTCTGTAAGTTTGTGTTTTATTAAACCATATTAAACAATTAGAGATGTAACAATCATTGTTAGCTAATGCCTTTACCCGTTCTTAATTAATTTATTTTCTTTGACTTGCTATCTATTTTATTTTGAACAAGTTAATCCAACTTTTTTACATGTTCTTTAATGTCAATGTTATAGTATGGTCGAAAACAGAGTGAAACCCGAAGAACACCTCTAGCATGATCGAAAAATGAGAAATTTCGACTTGAATCCAATAGTCTAATAAAGGGAATCAAGAGAGACGTGGTAACTAATTTATGATTAGCCATTTGACCGTTAAAAAAAATAAGAAATACACGATAATTATTCTTTTTTAAATATATACACTTTTAACGTCAAACCAAGCTGGTGATTGTATTTTTAGGCTTTTCAACATTTTGTCCACTATGGAACGATATTGGTTTGAACGTACGAATGTTATTTTTGTAAAGGAGACAAAATTCAATAGGTGGGGCCCATATGTGGCGGCTACAATTTGAGCCTGTCGCAGTTTTATTCTGTTCTATCAACATACTGACATTTTATTTTTATAGGCTTAAATAATGTTGTCGGTCTCCAAAAATTACGGGTCTTTAAGGCTACTGTAGTGGGGCTAAAAAATAGATAGTATGGGCAAGGAACACCGTCTCCTGGCGACAACTGACAAGTGGGTGGCAATAGAAACATGTCATCCTGTTATGCAATGAACATGCTGACATAACGATCAAGTATTGATGGGGACGATTTTTGGGTTACAACACCGTCCTCGGACTACATATCGCCTCCTTTAACCACAAGTCAAAAATCCATCATATTTTATAACCACTCCAATACCAATAACCTTACAAATATCAATATTTTAAAGGAACTTTCAATTCTTAGAGCATTTCTAACCTATCCTCTAAAATTATGTGAGGAGAGTTTGTAAATTATAGGGTGAGGTTGTGAGTGTAAATTATAGGATGGAGAGAGAAAAGGTAGTGATTTTTTGTAAATTTGGGGAAAATGTAGTGATTTTTTTGTAAATTATAAGGGGAGAGAAAAAACTGTAATGAAAAAGGTATAAAAATATTATTTAATTGAACAGGAGAGAGAAATGTAGTGTTTTTTAGTGTGATTATATGATATATATGGATATAGGGATAGGGAACTCATCCCACCCTCTATCCTTAAACCAAAAATTATAATAAAACTCACTAAATTTTCTCTCTCTATTTCAATTAAATTATAAATAATACTTTTTATACCTTTTATCATTACCTTTTCTCTTTTCTTCACTCACAACCACTCTTAAAATATATTAAAAAATTATATGGGATGAACAATAACTTTTCAAATATACAGAAAAATCACTACTTTTTCTAAAATATAAAAACTCTTCACCCTCACAACACCCTGAGTCACTCTCTAAATTATAAAAACACCCCTCAAATTAAATGAGGGGTTGGATGAGAATGCTCTTATATTGCTATTTCATTTGTAAAATCTACAACAGTCAGGGCCGGCCCTTTGGGGTGGCAGGGTGGTCGACGGCTTCAGGCCCGACACCCCGTTAGGCCCGGATTTTTTTTTTTTTTTTAAATTATATGTATTTTTATTAAAAACAATATGTATATTTAATGTAATTACATTACCACTAGCTTGGTCTAGTGACAAATGGGTATTACTCACAATCAAGAGATTGTGGGGTCTCGTAGGTCCTTTTTTATATAAAAGTTTTTTACGCAACCCAAATTATAACTAAGTAAGCCTATATAAAAATTAAATTGTTTAAACCCAACAAAATACTCCTTCACTTAAGGCCCAAAAAAATTTTCGCTTTCAGCCCAAAATTTTTTTGCTTTCTTGGAGCCGGCCCTAACAACAGTTATTTTGTTTGTCACATAATTTCGTGCTAAATGTAGATAGATACAGTTGTATATATCCAAATGTATAAAGTTTTTTTTTTTGAAAAGCCAAATATATAAAAAGAAAACAACAGAAACACTCGAGTAACGTATTAGGGCCCAAAAATACATAAAATAAAAGAAATCACAATCAAATAGGGAATTTAAGCATAATCCCCAACACATAATAATCTAATTATTCAAAATTAAAACTACACCATTTTTTTCCACTCCAGCTTCAATCTTTTGCCCGGATAAGTAATCCAAAGGAATAAGACTAACTATCTTTCTTCCACCAACTTGCTTAGCGATAAAGGTTCATTGTTAAAAATGATGGCATTTCTTGCTTTCCATAGCATCCACAAAGTGACCACTAATATCGCTTGAACCACCTCGCCTTTCCTTTTTGTTAGCACCTGTTTCTTTACACTATCAGGCAGACCATATACCGAGGTTTGATCCAAATGTATAAAAACCCATTAGTTTTGTTAAAAGAAAAAGGGATTAGCTGAATTGAAACCGAATTAATAGATAAACTGTATGAAGGAAACTGACTCAAACTTATTAACTATCGGTTTGATTTTGTGCGTTTATTTTTTTTTAAATTAAGGTTCTGTTTTTATTATAACTTGTTTTATTCTCCAATCGAACTTTGACACCGAACCACGACAACGGTTGTTCCATATTTGAACCGCGCGAAACCAAGATATGTGAAGAGGTATGTACCCGCCTCAACACCGAGCAAGGCGGGTCAACCCACAAGATATAGACAAGAGGCTTGAAATGAAGGCACAAAGCCAAAACTTATGCACATGGCGCATATCACATATGCTCATGCATCACATGCTCAGGCATAATATGCCCAGGCACCACACATGCTCAGGCATCATATGCCCAGGCACCACACATGCTCAGGCATCATATGCCCAGGCATCACATATGCTCACGCATCACATATGCTCACGCATATCACATATGCGCGTGGCGCATCAGCGCGCGGCGCATATCACATGCTCGTGCATATCACATCTGCGCATGAAACATCTGCGCGTGAGAATAAAGAGAAGACCTCGCGCATCCTCAGGATTGGCGCATATCACACAGGCATATAATCAACCTCGTCCTTATCCAAATCAGGATTAGGGCAACCTTGATTGTGCACGTCAGACAACCTTCCAGAAGGTATCTTTTTAAGGAATAAGAATATGCTGATGTTGACAGCTGCCAAATGAAAGGTGGACAACTCAGCATAACCCATGTGCTACCACGTAATTATAACCAATGAGAAAGCACCAGGTGTCCCAGAGGACACGTGGCGCAGAGCAATTGGAGGAGGCCAACAAGGCTGAGCCCAATCAGTGGAAACCCTAGCACTATAAATACAGCATCAACTCCACAAGGAATGACAATTTTTCAATCAGATTCAATTACATTCAAACACAGAGAGTTACAGTCAGTAACACACACTGAAACAGGCAATAACAGAGTATTCAGCTATTAAGCAATATACTCCAAATTCCTTACTCTCCCATATTGTTATCTTCTCCCACAAATACTTATTCTCACACCGGAGGGTTACCCCAAAGAGGACCCTCTGTCCCTTTCTGAGGGGTAAGTTTACGGTGCTGTTCATTTTGTAGGTGGAAGAACCCAGATCCATCAGATCCAAGAGAAACCATCGGTGAAGTAGTATAATCACACCCGAGGAAAGTAGATCGTCTACCAGTGAGTCGATCCACGCTTCTTCATTGGCGCCATCCACTGTTACAACGGCAATCAGATCTCATCAGATCTATATATAAAAACAAATTTTCACCATGGTTTCTGGTGCTCGTAACGTCGATCAAGTTCTGGAGGATATTGAACGTGAGGATGTTAATGAGTGACAGCAGTTTCTGAGGGGGCCGCGTGATTCTACGCGCACCACCAGTAACCGTCCCTTCATCACAACTCCTCACGGCCAGACTGAAACTCCTCCAGACGATCTCACGTTACAAAATCTTGCCGGCGCGAAGCAAAAAGGACCAATGGGTCCAGAAGATGAAACAAATGATCCTAAAGAATGGCTCATAAACGAGCAGCGGCGTCTAATGGACAAGTACAATGAGATGGTCAAACAGAAAAAGCTAGCCGACTTAACACAAAGGCAAGCGTTTGATAAGCAAACTGTTCATGGAACAAAAAGGCCGCGCGCGCCGGAAGAAGGACATTCTGTTCACACTGCACACACTGAGTTCAGTGATGAAGAAGTGCACAGCATGAGGAAGACGCGAGATACTCATGCAGGAGGCTCACAGCTCCGCGCGCCTGTGAACATGGCGCCTGGAGCCAGAGCCGATCTGGATCTGCACATACCGTACAGCCCACCAGTTAGAGGGCAAGTGGACGTAACCACACCGTACAGACCAGCCATCTTGGTGAAATATTCAAAGTTCACTGAGTGCATCGCGAAGGCTTCCATCCAGCACAAAACCAAGATGCCAAGTGGTTTAGGCAAATATGATGGCACAACAGATCCAGATGATTTCTTGCAAGGTTTTTACAACACGGGAAACCTAGAGAGCTGGACGATGCCAACATGGTGTCACATGTTTGCTCGCTGCCTCACGGGCGCGGCGCGTGTCTGGTTCGAGAGCTTGCCGACTGGGCAAATCGATGGGTTCGAGGAACTATTGGAAAAGTTCCAAGCCCACTTCGTACAGCAGCGCAGACACACGCGCGACCCTGATGACATCATGCACTGCGTGCGCAGGAATGATGAAACGATTGAAGACTACATAACACGTTTCAATCAGGAGTCTTTGGCAATCGGAGGTATAACTGAGCAACTCCTGCGCGTGGCCTTTATACAAGGCGCGCGCAGTGATCAACTCCGCCGAGCTCTCGTAAGCAGAGATGGCATGCCCACCACTTGGGCCAAACTAATGGAAGCCTCGCGAGTCTTCGCGAGAAATGAAAAACAAATTGCCCAAGATAGGGCAAGAGAAAGAGCGCATCAAGCTGAGTCACCGCGCAGCAAAGAAAAAAGGAGCAAACAGAACTCTGTATGGTCCAGGTTGCAATCAACCAGTTTTTCTTCCGCAGAAAAGCAGGCGCAACCAAGCTCACCCCAGCCCCAAAAAGATGTTCGTAATCGCGGGGAGGGTGACAAGAGGGAAGGCGGCAAAGATCCTAACAGACCTCTGCCAAGAATATGGACTCCCCTCACTAAAACGCCTTCACAGGTGTTAAGCACTGAGAATGTCCAATTCAAAAGCCCCAAGCCACTACACTACAAGGGACCATCAGACAGTGGCAAGTACTGTGAGTTTCACAAGTCCACAGGACACAACACTGATGCATGCCACCACTTGAAGGATGCAATTGAAAAGGATGTGAAATCAGGCAAGCTGGCTCACCTGGTAAAAAACTCAAGACCAGAAAATGAACAACCAGAATGAGCCTCTGCCAGCAAAAAGTACAAAAGAATCTGTGTAGCCGAGGGAGGAAGGCAAGGGCAAACATCAAGAAAAAGAAGCGCGCAAATCCAAGGAGATTGGCGCGAGCAACAAGTAATCTTCCCAAGAATTAGGGGAGGCCCTTCAATTAGCAGTCCTCTGGTCATCACTACACACATTGCTCATTACGAAGTGTCAAAAGTCCTGGTGGACACTGGCAGCGAGTCAGACATCATGTATGAGCAATGTTTCAGGAAACTGGATCCGGCAGACCAAGCAAGGCTTGAAATTGTGAATGCACCAATCTCTGGTGTTTCAAATGAAATCATTCATCCCCTAGGTCAAATACAATTTGAGCTAACTATGGGGGATGAGAAACACAAGCGAGCCGAAGTTGTTAACTTCTTGGTCTTGCCCACCACTTCTTGCCACAATATGATCTTGGGTAGGGGAACGATTGCCCAATTCAACACCATACCGTCGCCAGCGCACGGCGCGTTGGGGTTCCCAACACCAACAGGGGTAACTTTTGTATACCGAGATCATTTGTGCGCAGTGACAAGTACTCCGCGGGAGGGGAGAATGAAAATTCCAATGGCAGAAAACGCGCCAGAGGAATGGATTCTCAACCCGAAATTCCCGGAGCAAAAAATCACAATTGGCGCTACGATATCAGACGACACGAGGTTGAGAATGAAAAGGTTGCTCACAGCATATATGTCGGTCTTCGCGTGGCAACACTCTGATATGACTGGGGTTTCGCGAGACCTGGCACAACATTCTCTCAACACGTTCAAGTCTGTAGAGCCAATTGCTCAAAAGAAGAGAGTCATGGGGGATGAGAAAGCGAGGGCCATGAATGAGCAGGTTGAGGATTTACTGCGCGCAAACATCATCCGCCCGATACGATACCAGACGTGGGTAGCCAATCCTGTGATGGTAAAGAAAAGTAACGGGTCGTGGAGGATGTGCATTGACTTCAAAGACCTCAACAAAGCGTGCCCAAAAGATTGTTACCCCCTCCCAAACATCGACGCAAAGGTGGACTCCGTGGCGCCATTCAAGCTCAAATGTTTCCTGGATGCCTACAAAGGCTATCACCAGATTCAAATGGCACCACAAGATGAGGACAAGACCGCATTTAGAACCGACAAGGGTGTGTTTTGCTATACAAAAATGCCCTTTGGTTTGAAGAATGCGGGCGCCACCTACCAAAGACTTATGGATGCCGTTTTCAGCGAGCAAATCGGAAGAAACCTAGAAGTCTATGTGGATGATTTGGTGATCAAGAGCAGGGAGGAAAAGCAAATGCTCAAAGACATCGAAGAAACCCTTGGGCGCCTAAAGGAAGTTAACATGAAGCTCAATCCGAGCAAATGTACTTTCGGCGTACTAGAGGGAAAATTTCTAGGTGTAATGGTCACCAAGGATGGTTTCAAGGTGAACCCTGAGAAGGTGGAGGCCATCCTTGACATGCCCTCGCCATCCACCATGAAAGAGGTCCAGAAGCTGAATGGTAGATTGGTTTCAATCAACAGGTTCCTAGCGAACCATGCAAGCAAATCTACCCCATTTGTCAACACATTGAGGAATTGCTTAAAGAAAAGCCAATTCAAATGGACTCCTGAGGCCGAGCAAGCTTTCAGGGAGATAAAAGAATGTTTGATAAATCTGCCCGCGCTCACAGCTCCACTTCCTGGTGAAACTTTGACATTATACCTATCAGCAGGAGAGCGCGCCATCGGCGCAGTATTATTGGTGGATCGCAAGGGAATCCAAACGCCAATATACTATGTGAGTCGGGTGCTGACAGATCCTGAAACGTGCTACTCCATCATGGAAAAGTTAGTTTTATCACTAACACACGCGTCGCGCAAGCTTCATAGATATTTCAATGGTCATCCCATTGAAGTTCTGACTGGTTACAACATCCAGCAAGTTTTGCGGCGCCCCGCGCTCTTGGGAAGGCTGACAAAGTGGGCGCTGGAATTAGGCGAGCACACGATCGCCTATAAGCCCCGTCCAGCAATAAAGGGACAAATCTTGGCTGATTTCATTGCCGAGGTCCCCGAAGGAAAAATTGAAGAGGCTCAGCGCGAGGTAAACCCTCCGCGAGCCAGTGATGAAGAAAATGTGAGGAGATTGTTCACTGACGGAGCTTCAAACAACGAAGGGTCCGGCGCAGGCCTAAAACTGGTGGACCCAGAGAATCATGAATATACTTACGCCATCAGGTTGGACTTCAAGAGCACCAACAATGAGGCTGAGTATGAAGCCCTGCTAGCTGGCCTGCGCATCGCGCACAAATTCGGAGTTAAAAAGCTGGAGGCCCATGTTGATTCATACTTGGTAGCAGCACAAGTCAATGGCCTTTATGATGCCAAGGAGAACACCATGCCTCTGTATCTAGAGCAGGCGAAAAAGCTCATCGAGCAATTTGACTGCTTCAGAATCATTCATATTCCGCGCAGTGAAAACAAATCTGCTGACGCGCTGAGTAAGATGGCATCAACCAGTTTTGATCACTTTGGCAAAGATGTCAGGGTAGAAGTAATGAGCAACCCGTCGGTGGTAGCGAAGTCTGTCCTTCTAACTCATACAACCCCTTCATCATGGATAACTCCAATAATGGAATTCTTGAAGGAGGGAAAGGTACCAGATGATCGCGCACAGGCGAGGAAGATAAGACACAAGTCGCAGAACTATGAACTCCTTGATGGCACATTATATTGACGCTCTTATCTTGGGCCGCTCATGAAATGCCTAGATGCTGAGGAAGCAAGTTATGTGATCAGAGAGATACACGAAGGAATCTGTGGAATACATGCTGGCCCGCGCATGGTGGTTGCCAAGGCAATGAGCGCAGGTTACTATTGGCCTGGCATGTACTTGGACGCTCTAAAAGAGATCCAAAAATGCAAAGCATGTCAGAGCTATGCGCCAAACACCATGCGGCCAAAGAACAACTTGATTCCGGTGACCTCCGCATGGCCTTTCCACAAATGGGCAATCGACATTGTGGGTCCCCTACCGCAAGCGCAAGGGCGAGTAAAATTTTTGGTAGTGGCAGTAGACTATTTCACAAAATGGGTTGAAGCCAAGCCACTAGCAAAAATCACAGCCGAAGCGATGAAGCAGTTTATATGGAGCCACATCATATGCCGTTTTGGCTTGCCCATGGAAATTGTGAGCGATAATGGCAAGCAATTCACTGACAAGAAGATATCCAGCTGGCTCAAGGAATTGCGCATCAGCCAAATTTTCACTTCAGTTTATCACCCTCAGGGGAATGGACAAGTGGAGCGCGCGAACCAAAGCTTGCTGAATGGGCTGAAGAAAAGATTAGAGGGAGAATCCCATTCTTGGGTCGAAGAGCTACCTAATGTCCTGTGAGCACACAGGACATTAAGCAAAACCAGCAATGGCGAATCCCCGTTCAGCCTAACCTATGGAACAGAGGCAATGATTCCAGCAGAAATTGGATGCCCATCCCATAGAGTACTCATGATGAGCAAGATTGATAACGAGCGCGAAAGAAGGTTGGATCTCAACTTACTTGAAGGGCGCAGAGAGGCGGCTATCATCAGTGAAGCCAAGTACAAGAAAAAACTGGAAAAATATTACAACCAGCGTGTGAAAGAATGCCACTTCAAGAAAAATGATTTTGTCCTTCGAAACAATGAAGCTAGCCGCGCGATACCCCCAGGAAAAATGTCACCCAATTGGGAGGGACCGTATCAAATCTCAGAAGAATTGGGGAAAGGCGCATATGCTTTAAAAGATTTGAATGGAAAGAAGATCCCGCGCGCATGGAACGCGGCACAGCTTAGAAAATGTTTCATGTAAAAATGTCAAGTTTGTAATCAAGGCTTTTTAAGCCATTATGAATAATGATACGCGCTATATTCTCTTAATGTGGATTCTATTACCTTTGGCATACATGTTTCACACTTCCCTTTATTAATTTTGAGCAATATGACAACATTGTATTGACATCAAAACGAAATAAAAACGAAGTAAAACATACATGCGCGAGCTTCAAGCTCAAACGCGTTAACGAGTCTTAACTCTAAAACGTCACGGCCTTAGCCCAATTCTATTACCTTTTGCATACATGTTTCACACTTCCCTTTATTAATTTTGAGCAATATGACAACATTGTATTGACATCAAAACAAAATAAAACGAAGTAAAACATACATGCGCAAACGCGTTAACGAGTCTTAACTCTAAAACGTCAGGGCCTTAGCCCAAAATTATGAGCCTTAGCTCAGGGCCTTAGCCCAATAATGTGAGCCTTAGCTCAAGTCACTCACAACATCCATTCTACATGCTGCGCAGACTGACCATAAAAATACCTAAGCACAACTAAGGCAAAGCGAATGCCAAAACATAGTTGTTAAGGTCTCAGGTCGAGGTCGTGCATGAAATTGTAATGGATATCTGAGTAACACATATTGACACGTAAAGGCTAAAAAACTCATAATTCCATGCGCGATAACGTCGCGCAAAAGAGGAATAATGAAAACGCCAACACACGTGTCAACATAATCAGGATATGGCAAAATCACTTACAATATGACAAGGGTTAAGTATAATAAATTCCTTACAACCTTGTTCTTATTCCAACGTGCAAGCATATCTTATATTCAACAAGCAAACATGCGATATAAAGAGATGAATGGGGAATGCGCAAGATGCGAAGAAGGGAAAAATAACTTTTCATTCCAAAGCATTGAAATTTACAAGTTTACAAGATGAGATACAAACTACAAATAAAAATAAAAAACATGAAGGGCTTCTCAAGTCTCCACGTTGACATCAGCCTCTTCATCATCCTCATCATCGCCCTCGGCATCTGGCGCAACCTGCTCCTCGTCATCTCCAAACTGACCATAGTCAAGTTGTTCATCTTGAATGGAGTCTTCTATCACAACAGTGTCAGGAGCGGATCCTTTGGCCTCGCCAGAGCCGCTTGCAGGAGCAGCAGTCCCCGCGCCATCATCGCCGCCACCAGCCCCTTCGCACTCGTCAAGTAATTTCTTTAGCGCGCCGAGGTCGGGCTGGTCAGCAAGCGCGGATATCTGCAAATCATAAGGAAAAGTATGAGTACAAAAATACTTGGAAAATAAATCAAAGTAATCTCATTAAAGTTAAAATACCTGCCCAAGGATGGGAATGGGAGTATTTAAATACTTCTCCCCCATCGCGGCCATGTCCGCGCAGGCAGCGTCGCTCTGATAAGGGTAATCGGATGGGTTCTTCTTCAGCATCCCATATTCATAGCCATCCTTAAACCCTTCAGCTCGACCAACCAAGCGCGCGGCATCGTTGCAATCCATCACAAGGGCCTGAAACTCGTCTGAATATTTCATCGCATAAGCGCAACGAGTCATGCCCTGTGAGACTAGCCATTGGCGATCCTGCGCGAGAGAAGAAACAGTCGTCTCGAGGGCAGGAACCTGAGAGTTTAACAACTCAACAGTTTCCTTAGTCTTTTTTAGCTCCTCTTTGTCGGACGCTGCTGCCGCCAAGGCTTCTTCCTTTTCCGCCCGCGCAGAATCAAGTGCTTCCTGGCTAGACGCTGCCATCGCCAAGGCTTCATCCTTCTCGGCCTGCGCGGACGCCAGTTCCTTCTTCAGGCGCGCAACCTCACTCTCCAGTGATGATTTTTCAGTGATAGACTGGACAAGAGCTTGGTCACGCGCCTCCGCCTCCAGCTCCAAGTCGCGCGCTCTGCCCGCGTACTTGGCCGCGTCCGCCTCCGCCGCCTGCAGCTTCTCCCGCGCAGCCTGAAGCTCATGACCGCGCTTCACGAAGGAGCTGTTGGCACTTGCTCTGTTCTCACTGAGCTCTGCTTGGAGCTTCTCAGCTCTCTCGCGAGCATCAGAAATATGCCAAGCAGACACCTTAGCCTCTTGCTTGGCTTCCGCAAGAGCATCACGTACTTTTACGTAATCATTGCGAAGCTCTTGGGAGGCAGCAAAGAAGGCCGACCCAGCAAACATATGATCATTGAGCAAGTCGTCGCGAGCGCGGTCCTCCTGGAACCTCCTTTCAGATGGAGGCACAGCAAGAGCCCAGAATTCCGCACACACACCCATGGACTGAAATGTGCTGTCTTCAGTTATATTCCATCTCGGGCGGTAAATGTGATCGGCTTCCTACAAAAGCAAAGTAATTATCTAAGTTATCAAAACACTAAGATGGAAGTCCGCGCAGCGGAACAAAAAATAACCTATACCTGCGGGGATGAAGCAGAAAAGTCAGCGCCAGCCCCATGAGAAGGCTCCGCCGCGAAACCTCATGGCGCTGCAGGGCTGGCGCGGGCGCCAGCGGAGTCTTCAACTTCAAACTCCTCATCCTCCTCTGAAATAGGCCTCTTCTCCTGCGACCTAGAATCAAAATCGGTCTCGCAAGGAGGGCTGTGCGCAGGAGGAGGTGAGGGAGGTCTCGACGCCGCCAGGTCGGCGCGCAAAACGGCCTCCTGCTCCTTAGTAATCCCGATGAGGGGAGATTCATCGCCTGCAGGAGCAGGAGCAGAGCCAACGGCGCTGGCACCGGCGCCAGGAGTGCCGCCAGAAGCTTGTACGCCAGCTACGGCTTCTATGAAAAAATCAACAAAAAGAAATGGTTCATGACTTGATCTAAAAGAAAGTCAGAAAATAAGAGTGCAATACGTACCTTAGCGCAACTCCGTTCGCGGAGAAAACATCGCCATGAATTCCATTCTACCCTTCTTTGAGGGTAAAACAGGAGACTTCGAAGCGACCTCCGGCGCAGCCTCGACATCTTGTTGCGCTGTCGCCGGCTCTACACACATTTGAGTGAGCAAAGATTCATTAGTAATTCAATCAGAATCGCGCTCATAGAACCATAAAAGATAAGCAAAGTATACCTGTCGAAGGCGCAACACCGCTTCCCTTTTCCGCCGTGCGAAGGGAGGAGGTAGCGCCACCATACCTCAAGTGGAGAGGAGGTCTGCCCACTTTTTGAGGCAGGGAAGCCAAGGAAACCTTGGTGGTAAACACTTGGGTTTTCTCAGGTCCCTTCGCCTGAGCAGGAGGATCCTGAACAACAGGGGCATCATCTTTCTTCTGTCTCTTACTGGCCCCTGCGCCAGTTTTCCCCTTAGCTTTACGCTTTAGTTGGGGCGCCTCCTCCACCTCCTCTTCCGCGAGCTCCAGCTCGTAGTTTTCGAGCGCATCTACAATACACGCAACAGAAGTGTTAGCAAAATTTGGTATTATAAAGGAAAATGCATAAGTACAAAGGCTTACCAGGTGCATCGCTGTCGAAGACAAATCCCAGATCAACAGGGATGAACATGTCATCGAAGCGATCGGGGAAACCAACCTCCCCAGCGCAGAGCGCGACGGAGCCACCCTCCATATGCTCATCATATGCGGCGTGGATATACTCCTTGGTGACTGCACAAAACAAGTCGAATGATATCGGCAAAAGGAATTATATTCGCGCAGAAGTAAAGCAATGAGATAAACTTACACAAGCCGTCGACTTGGATAACGGGCTCAAGCGCGCTGTCCGCCCACCTCCTGCTCATACCAACCCCCACCAGCGCCTCCTCACAAATGTTCTTGGCGGGGGATGGTTCAGCGGTCAACTTATTAACCCAGGCGCCAGTTGGGTTCTTGAGGACACCCACATCCGCAGGCGCAGAAGAGATCTCGCGCATGGTCATGCGGATGGGGATCACACCAGCCCTGATGTAAAAAAACCTCTCAGACCAGTCATGAAGGCTCTTGAATGAAACAGTGGAGCACTTCACCTTCTGACTGCGAGGAATAAATGAGAACCAAGAATCTTGGATCTTGGGCTTGTAAAAAAACTGAAAGCGCCGAGGGGTGGGCTCCTCGCGCTGGGATTTGCACATGAACTCAAAGTGAGTCATGCGCACAAGTCCAAACGGATGGACTTGGGATATATGAATCCCATAAAACCTAAGCAGTGCACCCACAAACCTTGTCATCGGGAGACGAAGGTTGCAGTGGGTGAAAAAATGGCTATAAAGGGATATATAGCCGGTAGGCGGGTCCGCCGCCGTTTGCCCGGCCCCAGGCAACATGCAGCCAAACAGAGGGGGAAAACCCTGAGAGGCGATAAGGCTGTCAAGATCGGCCTGCCTTAGTTTGCAGGGGATTTCATTCCACCTCTTCACGGCTTGGTCCTCCCTACCTCCTCCGATGAGGCCTCAGCAGCCTTCTTCCCCTTGCCGGTCTTCTTCAATGTAGACATCACTAACGATTTCACACGGCAATGGATGGGGGAGATTGTGTTGTCTGAACTATCAGACATACAACGGTAAAATCGAACAGGGGAAACTTCTGAAGAACAGACAGCTGGAAGCAGAACAAAGGTAATCGGAATACAAGGAAAGAAAGAAAAGAGCTCTGAATAATAAACAACAAGATGAAGGATAAAAAACTCTAAGGGCTGGCTTTTATAGGCCCAGGAGAGAGAAATATTGGTGCTGATCGAACTTCACGCGCCCCCACTCGCAGGTGTAAGCCAACGCGAGCGCGACACGTGTCCCTGACACTGTGTGAGGGGACACGAAAAGAAACTCTACAGCTGTTGCCAGAATTCACGCGCCACCACTCGCAGAAACGGACCAACGCGAGCGCGACACGTGTCCCTGACAGCATGTGAGGGGACACGAAAGGCAACTGTAGCACCTCGAGCACACGAAAGGTCTGACACGTCTCCATCACTGGCCCACGTCAGCAACAACCAACCACATACAGGGACGATTCGTTTGCAACCAAAAGGATAGATTTTCGCGCAACGATGAATAGTAAGAAGAAAAAGACAAACCCCTACTAAAAGAACAAACTGATAAGTCTAATATCTATCTTGCCTCGCTCGCGCGAGACAAGACACACATTAGACTGGGGGGGCTTGAAGAGGTATGTACCCGCCTCAACACCGAGCAAGGCGGGTCAACCCACAAGATATAGACAAGAGGCTTGAAATGAAGGCACAAAGCCAAAACTTATGCGCATGGCGCATATCACATATGCTCATGCATCACATGCTCAGGCATCATATGCCCAGGCACCACACATGCTCAGGCATCATATGCCCAGGCACCACACATGCTCAGGCATCATATGCCCAGGCATCACATATGCTCACGCATCACATATGCTCACGCATATCACATATGCGCGTGGCGCATCAGCGCGCGGCGCATATCACATGCTCGTGCATATCACATCTGCGCATGAAACATCTGCGCGTGAGAATAAAGAGAAGACCTCGCGCATCCTCAGGATTGGCGCATATCACACAGGCACATAATCAACCTCGTCCTTATCCAAATCAGGATTAGGGCAACCTTGATTGTGCACGTCAGACAACCTTCCAGAAGGTATCTTTTTAAGGAATAAGAATATGCTGATGTTGACAGCTGCCAAATGAAAGGTGGACAACTCAGCATAACCCATGTGCTACCACGTAATTATAACCAATGAGAAAGCACCAGGTGTCCCAGAGGACACGTGGCGCAGAGCAATTGGAGGAGGCCAACAAGGCTGAGCCCAATCAGTGGAAACCCTAGCACTATAAATACAGCATCAACTCCACAAGGAATGACAATTTTTCAATCAGATTCAATTACATTCAAACACAGAGAGTTACAGTCAGTAACACACACTGAAACAGGCAATAACAGAGTATTCAGCTATTAAGCAATATACTCCAAATTCCTTACTCTCCCATATTGTTATCTTCTCCCACAAATACTTATTCTCACACCGGAGGGTTACCCCAAAGAGGACCCTCTGTCCCTTTCTGAGGGGTAAGTTTACGGTGCTGTTCATTTTGTAGGTGGAAGAACCCAGATCCATCAGATCCAAGAGAAACCATCGGTGAAGTAGTATAATCACACCCGAGGAAAGTAGATCGTCTACCAGTGAGTCGATCCACGCTTCTTCAATATGGATAATACAACTTTTTTAGCGTATGTAATACCGTCAACTAATTGGTAAATTGAATTACCAAACTCACACTTGTCCAAACTTGTCATTTGCAGTCCAATTCTTAAGTCAACTTATACAAGATCCAAGATCTCCACATTGGATTGCTACATATTGCTTATGTCAAAGGCAGTGATTCTCAAGGGTTGTACATTAATAATTCTCCTACATTTGATTTACATGCTATTGTGATTCGGATTGGGCATCCTACCTTAGCACTCGCAGATCTGCCTGTGGGTACTAATATTCGAGTGTTGTCTAGTATCTTGGAAATCTAAGAAATAACCTACTCTGGACTTACCCGGCTAACATGATTATTGTTTGAATTCATGGTTCTAAAGATGACTCCAATTCCTCTTAAATGTACATCCAAGAAACTATGTATTTGCATTGCTAAGTATCTTGTATTCCACGAGCACTCTGAACATGTTGATTTAGATTGTCATTTTATCCCAGAAAAGCTTCAAAAAGGCTTGATTATTTGGTTTCATACTCATAAAATTGATCAAATTGGTTATGCTTTTACCAAAAGTTTGCCTACTCCTTAATATAATGATCTACTACACAAGTCATGTGTCTCACACCCTCCAAGTAGAGAGGGTGTAGTAATGTGCTATGCACATGCGTCATTAAAATATTAGTTACTATTGTTATTATTATATTATAACAATAGTATCTAATTTTTAATGATATATTTCTGTATTTTCAATCTCTCTCAAAATTTATAAATGTAATAATGATCATAAGTCATAACAGGGTAATGAATTATTTTCGCCCTATTACATGTATTTATTTAATATAATTAACAATACAGTATAAATAATACACAAAAACACTTCTCTATGATAGTCTACATGAACATAGTTTTTATTAATAATATTAATACTAAAGTCCATGTTTTCTTGAGCTACTCAAGTCGATCGTCACCTATAAAATAACCCAAAAAAGAAAAGTATACGGTGACTTTCTATTTGAAATACTATGAATGCTTCACTTCATGCTGTTCAATGTTGCCATCTCAATTTATATTCTATATGTTGCTTTGAATAGTTCAATACTCCCTACACCGAATTGCAATTAAAACTTAGGAAACATAGATATACGTATAAAAATAATAATATCCTGAGATACAGTAAGATTTGAAGAGACAAAACTTGGTCAACAATTCATAATTTTTCCATATTTTACACTCACTATTGTGTGGTTAGCCGACAGAGATTGACAAGATATATATATATATTTGAATTTCTAATTTAAAATAATATTGAGTGTCTTTAAAGTTAAGTTATTTCTAAAAATTTTTTTAAGATGCTCTTTTATCATTAAAATCAAAACGATTACAATAAAGTGGCAGGTAAACGGGCAACAAGCTGCGCCGCAACCCCCTTTTGAATAGCAAAACCAAAAAGTTAAACAAAAAAATCACATAATTATATAAGAAAAGTTAAAAAAAAAAAATCACATCATTTACCGGGATATCCCGTATTTAAATTAAAGATATGGTTTAGAAAATTTAGAAAGGCTAAACTTTTTTCTATTTATAAAATATGTTAGTGTCTTGTATAACACACCGGTAAAAAACATAAAAAACGTTAAATATACATATATGAATTACATAATTAACATTATAATTTTATGAATTATAAGTTATTACATAATGATTGAGGAATTGCATATTTCATAAAATACATAGATTAGTAAATATAATTTATATTTGTATTTTAAAAGAAATCAAAATAAAATGTTGTAAATCTATACCTATTAAGAAAAAGATAAGATTGACATCAAATCATCTTAATTGGGTTGGTAAAGTACAACCATTTTAAAAGCAAAATAGTAAGTTTGATTTCTATTAACAACATATTTTTCATTTTAACAATTTTAATTAAACCAAAATAGATAATGAAGTAGAATTTGTTAAATTGAAAACTTGTGCATTTGACATCTTATTTGAAAGGCCTAATTGAAGCTCATGATGTGGTCATGTGGACAATAAGTATTCTTTTAATAGTATAGTTAGATCTCCAAAGTCAAATTAATGTCAATAAATTATTGTGAGTGTATGCAAAAAAGAGAAAAACAATAGATTTAGTATTTGTCATAAAGAATTGTTTGGGAGAAATTTTTTAAAAAATAAACAAATTTTATAGACATTTTTATTTATTATTTTTTTGGGGTTAAATTATATAGATAGAGATAGAGAATGAGATGTTAATGCTCTTAGAGCATTCTCATCCCATCCCCTATTTCCAAACTAAAAATTACATTAAAAATCACCTTATCTTCTCTCTTCATTTCAATTAAATAATAGTTTTTATACCTTTTATCATCACCTTTTCTCTTACCTTGACTCACCACCACTTTCAAAATATATTAACAAATTATAGGGGATGAACAGTAACTTTTCAAATATACAGAAAAATCACTACTTTTTCTAAAATATAAAAACTCTTCACTCACAACACCCTGAATCACTCTCGAAATTATAAAAACACCCCTCACATAATATAAGGGGTTGGATGAGAATGCTCTTAGGTTCACATCCCATTATTTATATTAGGGATGAGCTCGGTACCATATCGATCCCGACGGGTACCGATGCCAATTTTCATAAAATCTTGGTACTTGTACTGAAAATGTAGGCTTCGATATTGTAGGCAAAAACTCGACAAATATCAATAACGAGTTGCATCGTATTGGTACTGTACCGATCTCGAAACAACAAATAATTTTAACCAAATCGCTACCGACTATACCTGTTTTGATACCGGTACCATTTGCTCATCCTTACGTAGTATTCTAAAATATATAACAGAGAATGACAATAACTCTCTATTTATAGATGGTAATTATTGATTATTTTATATAAACATTGAGATGTGCGATTTTTTAAATATAAGCAGCATTTAGAGAAAAACAATGTTTTTAATTGTGGTAGGAAGGCGCTCATCGGGTAGTTGAATTGGGTTAGGTATCCTAAGCGGGTACATGATCGCCGCTTAATAGGGTACCTAAACCAAGTTCATGAAACAGGTACCACTCACTGAATAGAAACGAAAGAATGAATAGTTGGACAGAACTTTTTTCAAAAATAAAAAAGATATATGCCAGATTTAGTACTTCGCCAGTTCGCCCCATGGATGCCACCTTTCGCCATGGCATTGAGCACCTAAATTGGCAGCAGCGCTTTTCTCCTTGCCGTTTTCGCCCTTATAGTGAGCATCATATGCCTCTGCTGACTTCACCAACAAGTCACCTGAGTGGCTCATCAAGAAAAGAGCTCTCTTTCTCTCTCCCTTAACCTACCATCTCTACCTCAAACCCCCCCACACCTCTCTCTCTCTCTCTTTATGTGTGTGTGTGAAAGAATTCAATCTCCATTAGCATTTGATAGTCGACATCACTAGGCATTGCGTTATATAGCAAGACTCTTCCATTTTCTTCTATGATATATTTCATTCTAGGACTGCTCTGCTCTTCCAAAAAATGGAGAGTCTTGTTCTTGTTCTTCTAATTAATGAAGACTTATTTCACCGGTTGTGTAACATCCCAAAAGATTCGGTCCAAATTTGACAGGTTAATAAAGATGAAGGTCCAAAAATATTTTCCAAAATAAGTAATGGAAAACATAAAATATGAAGAAAGAAACATCTCATATTGAAGAAATAATAAAAAGTGGATTCATCCCACATTATAAGAGAGAAGAAAGTGGAATTATTCCACATGGGTATAAAAAGGAAAGAGAAGTTTCCTCCCACATACGAAAATTAAAAATTAAAAAACTTAGGAGCACTTTATAAGGAAATTAATTTCTATAGTAATATTCTTATATGCCAAGATACACCAAGTGGTCCTAGCGTTGGGTGCTTCGCGCTCGGGCACGGGCACGAGCTCAGGCGATGGGTACAATGTGGCGCTTTGATGGCGCACTTTGCACTTCGCTTGCATCGCCGTTAGCCGCTTGAGAGCCGCCTTAGTATTTTGGAAAGTTGAAGGATCAAAAGTGAAAATTTGAGTTTTGGAAGCCATCGCGATACGTGACGGGCAAGAGTCAAGTCCATGTCGGGCTACGCGACAGCCATGAACCATAGGTCATCACGCTATGCAATGACCAGGTTAAGCAACCGAAGATGCTTGCCTGCCACGTGGCAGTCTCTAAATATTATGACTCATCGTGATACGCGATGACCCTTTAGAAAGGCCATCGTGTTACGCGATTGGATCCAGAATTTTGCCTATAAAAGAAGGTTCACGGCATCTCACTTCACACACCAAACACACATTTTACACACACATTTAGCCTCAGGAAGTGTGCCGACTCTCGAAGTATGTGCCAAGCTCCGAAGCTCTGACGGTTTAAGCCATATTACACGATATATAGTAGAAATGCTGCCCGATCAGTCTTAGGCATCTAACTCCGAATATTCGTATAAGGTAGAAGTTTCGCTTAATTATTATTTTATTATTATTATTATGGCTTGGACCATTGTCAAGGGTATAGCCCGAACCTAGATCACATTTAAACATAATATAACTTTTCATAAGCAGAGGTTATAGTCAAAATATTGTTTCTTCATGATTAAGAAACGTAAGCTTTTATATACAAAGGGTATAGTCAAAATAATATTTCTTTATGATTAAGAAATATATATATTTAAATGTAAAGGTTAGGGCTGTAAACGAACCGAACGAACACAAACAAGGCCTTGTTCATGTTCGTTCGTTAAGAAAATAATGTGTTCACGAATGGTTCACGAACACTTAACGAACGAGATTTTATGTTCGTGTTCGTTCATTAAGGAAATTAATGTGTTCACAAACGGCTCACGAACACAAACAAACGCAAATAAAATCGGCAGAGCCTAGAGATTGAGACCGATGTATTCATCAATGTGAATAATGAAAGCCTATAAACGAATCGAATGAACACGAACTAGTTCGTTCATTTAACTTTAGAAGAACACGGACACTTAATTAAACAAATATTTATGTTCATGTTCGCTTATTTAAAGATGGACACTTGTGTTTGTTGTTTAAAATCTAAACGAACATAACTGAACAAATATAAACGAACATGTATGAACAAATGTAAATGAACACAAATATAAACGAACTTAAATTAAAACACTTAAATGAACACAAATTAACAAATATAAAACCTTTAAGCCGATGACCTATCCAAGATAATATTTAACTATTTTCTATTAATACATAAACAAACATAAATAAACAGACATAAACGAATGTTTATGAACATAAATGAACGAACATAACATGTGTTCATGTTCGTTCGTTTAA